>NC_143195.1:55000-219166 GCF_051530095.1 Phoenix dactylifera | reverse complement strand
GAAGCCGCCGCAACTGGTTGCGGAAATCTCGGAAGCCTTGGATCAGCCCGTTCATGCCCTCCTCTGCCATGAGTTCGCAAAACTCCTCCGACTCGCGGAAGAGCTTCACTGCGTTTTGGGCGTTCTCCCGGGCCTCTATCTCCCGGGCCTCGTGGTACGCGGCTCTCCGCTCGAGGCCCCTCAGCTCCTGTTCGAGCTCCGAATGTCGGAGGCGGGCATCCCCCACCTCCTGCTCGCGGGAGGCCAACGCCTGCTCGACTTTGGCCAATCGAGCCTCTGCGGCGCGCAGCTCGGACCTCGCCAATGCGTGCGCGCCCTTCTCTTCATCGAGCTCAGCGGTCAGAGCTCGAATCTTTTCATCAGATGCTCCGACTTTCCCTTGGAGCACCTGCTGTTCGGCCTCAGAGGCCTGGTATTTCTCCTCGGAGGCCAGGTACTTCGCCTCGGCGGCCATGTACCTCTTCTGGGCCTCCTCGTAGCTGCGCTGGCACCTCCGGGCTTTCTCCCGGTACTCTTGAACCAGGTGCATCAGCATCTCCGTCTCGTGCAAGTGCTGTAAAAGAGAGACGTAAGGCGCCACGAGTAAAAAATCTCTACAAATCACGTAAGAGGAAAATTTTACTCACCCGGACGGTATTGCAGCGGGTAATGTCCATGAAAGCATTGTAGCTCATGGACTGCATCATGGCCCGGTCAGCCGGGAGCAACGCGAGCCGAAATACCTCGCGCGCCACTTGTGGGTTTTCGAGGGCTGAGTCACCCTCGAACACTGACCAGGTGGGTGCATAGGGCACCCGTTCCTCCGAGCCTGATAGGCCCGGAAGGCCAGCATCGGCTGGCCTAGGCAGAGCCGACCCCGGGGCTCCCTGACTGCTCCCCGTCGCGGAGCTAGGGGGCTGGGGTCGGATGAGCGGCCGATCTGACCGCCGCACAACTATAGCGGGGCGTGCAAGCACGGGACCCGCTGAACTCCTCCCTTGGTCGGCAACTGGAGCGTCCTGCCGACCAGGGACCTGCGCCAAGGGCGCCGGGCATAGGGGCGCCATCGGGGCTCTGGAGCCCGAGCCCCCGGAGCCCGCGCCCTCTCTCCGATCAGCCTCAGGGCGCGCGGGCTGAGAAGGACGCGCCTCGGAGTCAGCGGGGCGAGAAGGCCCTGCCTCGGGATGCGCAGGGCGAGAAGGCCCCGCCTCGGGATGCGCAGGGCGAGAAGGCCCCGCCTCGGGATGCGCGGGGCGGGAAGGACCCGCCTCGGCCACCACCGCCGCCGAGGGAGTCGAGCTTGCCGAGACCTTCTGTTTCTTTCTCGACTCGGTGGGCTCTCCTGAGAGCTCGGCCGCTCTCTTCTGCAAGCGAGCATAAAGAACTTCGCTCTTCGTCACCATCTTTGCGATGTCTGCAAAGACGAACAAAATTAGAACATTAGAACAATTAAGGAAATAAAAGGTTGCTGTAACTATCCTTACCCCGAGGACGTGCCGAGCTCAGGCCCACGTTCACCCGAGCGTCCTCGCTAATGAGGCCGTTCAGCAAAATCCCGTCCCCAAGGCTGCGGATGGTGTCGAGGATCTCCTGCTCACGCGGAGAAAGCTGGGGGAGCCTGTTGATGGACTTAAGCTGGGCCGGCCTCCACCTGGGGTCAAACCCCCAGGACCGTTCAGAACCCAGGAAGAAGAATTTCTCCTTCCAGCCATGAATGGATGAGGGGGCACCATGGAAGAGTGGCCGACCCGCCCGAAGGGCAATGTAGAGCCACTCCCCGTCTCCCGGATTCGACTTAAAAATAAAAAGTCGCCGGAAGACGTTGACAGAGGTAGGAATCCCCTGCAGTAAACACAGTGACAGGAAGCCCATCACTGTTCTCCAAGCGTTCGGAGTAAGTTGCGCCGGAACCAACTGGCATACCGCCAGCAACTCATTCACGAAGCTGTGAAGAGGAAACCGGAGGCCGGCCCAGAGTGACTCCGAGTGCACTCCGATCCGGCCCACCGGAGGATCGGTTATCCGATCCCTTCGCCTGGCGGGTTCCAAACGGAACCCGTGAAGAGGGAAAAACCACTCTTTGGTCATCTCGACCTCCAGGATACTCATGGTGGACACTACTTCACTAGGCAAAGAACCCATTGCAAGAGAGAGAAGTCAAAAAGAAGGGGGACTTGGGGAAGATGCCGGAGAAAAGGGACTTCGGTCTGAGGAAGACTGGAAGAATAGGAAGCTGGAAGCAGAAAGCAATAGAAAGAGGACAGGGGGCCGGGGGAGAGTTTATATAGACCTCCCCAACGGCCCGGATCAGCGAAGAAAACGCTGCGTCCCGGTTAGATGATAACACGTGTCGGTCTAAAAGACAGAACGACGCATTTAATTAGGGCTAGCGCTTCGAACGTCGAAGCGCCCCATCGGATCGTGCGGAAAGGCGTCCGCAATCGAAGATCGTGCGGCCCCATCATGAGCCCACGACGCGAGGACGCTTCGCAAAAAGTGTCCCAATAATGAGGCTTTTCGGGAAGGAAGAGACGCCGCCTATTAAAGGCACCTCGAAGCTTCCGATAATTCAAAACGCGCAGTAAATCGAAATTTTCGGAATTCGTAATGACCCAACTAAAGCTACTTCCCGCGCTCCAGCTGGTAGCCAACTGGAACTCGGAAGTCGGGGGGTAGTGTTGGGGGAAAAACCCCAAGTCATACATCCACGGAGGCGCTCGGCCAAAGAGCGCCGACCGGAAAGCTGCTCGGCCAAGGAGTGCCGACCAGAGAACTGCTCGGCCAAGGGATGCCGACCAGAGAGAGCGCCAAGAAGAGGCGCCCAGCCAAAATAATCAAAGTAGGGATGCTCGGCCAAGGGATGCCGACCAGGGGGCAAAAAGCGCCGAATAGAGGCGCTCTGCTAGAAGGTGCTCGCCTAAAGAGCGCCGACCAGGAGTACTCAAAGCGGCCCCGCCACAGGGCGCCCCATTGGGCGACCAGCTCGGCTCGGCACCCCTGCTAAGCCGATGCCTTAATGTTTAACCTCCGCCTAAAGTCCAAGTGACTTGACAACTCTTACAGCTTGTAACCTGCCGTTATCTCCAAGCCATCAAGGCATAAGATCTTCGCAGGCATTCGCCACGACCTGCCATTAATGCACGAGACTCCCTCAAGTCTCCGATGCACTCAGTCATTTAATGAACACGGCCCAAGACGATCTCCGGATCACTGAACCATCAGAGCGTATGGCTCTACCTGACCGCCGGTTCATTCGGTAATAAATGCACTTACCATCCACGGACCCCAGGCCCACCACGGCCGGCGGTTCAACAACTCCAACAGGTCCGATCGACCGTGACAACTCCCTGGTTCCGGTCTGATCCGGTCCCGTTCTCCACTACGCCATTAATGGGCTAAATCGTTCCCAATTATCACAGAACAGGACAAACCTCCTGTCACCTCCCAGGTAACCAAATCCTTTTATAAAAGGAAGCCTGGGGGGGAAGAGGGAGGGGACGGACTCTGGGAGGGACTCTCGAGACTGGACTCGGAGAAACCCCTAACAAAAACTCCCCGGACTGAACCCTCCGGGACGGGGTGGGAGGAAGCACAGACACAATTGATGACATCATCCCTTTCATCTTCTTGATCTTATCCAAATATCCTCTGTGTCTTCTCCACATACTCTCCTCCCCGCTCTCTCCACATACTTGCCCCCTCTGACTTAGGCATCGGAGGGCCGGTGCCGGGGAGCCCGGCCACCGGCTTTTTTGCAGGACAGGACAGGACTGGACGCACCACCCCACTTCGGACGCTCCCATGCCCCACGGTGGAGGACGCAGCCGGCCGGCGCACCGCCGTCCGCCCTCTGTAGCAGCGGAGCTCCTCCTTCTCCGGCTTCGCGGCGGCCCCCGGGTCCAATTTTCAGCAACAAAAACAAAATGAGAGACGAGCCCCATCTCATGTCCGAGCGATATGCGAGAAGGAGAACAGATACAGAATGATTACACATAAATCATATAACCTTTTTTGTAAAACTTTTGTATTCTTTTAGCCCGAATAAATAGTTCACTTTAGGTTTCAATCAATTAAGGCGACGTTACGGATGCAACCGGGCCTACGATGCACACTTGTCATCAGGAGAGACCGAGACCTCACCCTTGTTCACGTGGCCAGATATCCACGAACGGGATGGCAATCATACCGCAAGACGGGGGCCCCCTCGCCCAACGGCTCCGTGCGGGTGCGGGCGGCCCCTCCCCCTACACCCACTATAATTCTTGGGACAGGATATCCGGGTCCGCTATTCCTTTCCGGCCGAGCGTCCAATGCGGACAATCTATCCCGGGCCGGTAGATGGATCGAGAAGCGGGGAAGTAATCTGAACCAGGAAATCCCATTGGAGGATATCCTGCCGACTTGGCGCGTGCCGGGCCGGTTTCTATCACCTTATCCTGTCACGCTATCCCTTTTATGAGCCCTCTCCCTCCCTCCCCCCGCGCCTCAACGGCTTCTCTCTCTCTCTCTCTCTCTCTCTGCTACTACTAACCACTCTCTGACGCGACTTGGCATTCTCAATGGCCCTCCAGGCTTCCTTCCTTCCTTCAGCTCTCTCCCCCCACAAAGAGGTGAGTTTGGAGACGCATATAGTCGCTCTTCTTTTGCTCCTTCTTGTCCTTGGAATGGGTGATGTGAATAAGGTCAGCCAAGTGTGAGGTGTTCATGGTGCAGGGAAAGGTCGGTGGTGGTATCAAGGACTCGGCTTTCCTCGGGGCTTCACTTTCGGACCATGTTAAATCTGACTTGAATTGTTCACTTCCCAGGTGTGGTAAGGTACGGATCCCTCCTTCATTGCTTTCCACATTCATTGGTTGAATTTCTGTGGGCATGAATATACTTACCAAGACTAGAGTATTCGCATTGAGAATTTGGTTTATAATTATCTAGTGAGTTCATGTGGTTGAAACGCCCGCGAAGAAGTGCAGTACTGTCGATCTTCTTATCTCAGCTGAGAAACCACTCCTCCTTGTGGAGGATAAATTGTTCATACGGGGATGGAACTACTCTATCTCGGGACAAAGACATGGGCCTTCTTATTTGAGAAAATTTTCGCCTATAATTAGGCTATCGTTGCTTCCAACTCTTATGGTTACTCAAGCTCGATTTAGCTAGTTTGCAACACAAAGTTCCCATTCGGTCATCAATTCGTCTGTTCGTGTTTTAACAAATTGGCTATTTCAGAGCATGCAGCTCTACTGTATGTGTAATATGGAGGGCCTCTGCTTTCTCTATTCAGGCCACTAGGTCCTCAATTCCTCCTTTCATGTTTCAACTGATTAGCTATATTTCGGATCGGACGTTCGCTAGTGGGTCATGGTAGCTCATATGACCTGCAGTTCTGTTGCCATCTCCCTCGAAACACCCTGCTCTCAATCATAAATGTAATGGAAGTGAATGCATGATATGCTTGCTGGTTTCTTCAGACCCCAAGCTCTGCTCTGCTCTGCTCGAGTTAGGCAAGGCTTATAACTGCTTCACGAGTTCCTCGTTTTTTTTTTGGCACTAGTTGTCGCAAGAATAATGGCTGCGAACTTGCAGAGACTGAATGCATCGGTTGGAGTAAGAGCACAGACGGCAGCAGCAGCAGCCGCAGCAACAGCCTCCCCGGCAATCGAGCGAGCCACCCCAGAAGGGAAGAAGACACTGCGAAAGGGCAACGTGGTGATCACCGGGGCCTCCTCGGGCCTGGGTCTCGCAACTGCCAAGGCGTTGGGCGAGACCGGGAAATGGAATGTGGTCATGGCCTGCCGTGACTTCCTCAAGGCGGAGAGAGCAGCGAAGGCAGCCGGCATGTCCGAAGGCAGCTACAAGATCATGCACCTCGACCTCGCATCCCTGGAGAGCGTCCGCCAGTTCGTCGGCAACTTCCGGCTCTCCGGGATGCCGCTCGATGTGCTGGTGTGCAATGCTGCTGTGTACCTTCCAACTGCGAGGGAGCCCACCTACACAGCTGATGGATTTGAGATGAGCGTCGGGATCAACCACCTCGGCCACTTCCTCCTTGCCCGCGAGCTCCTCGAGGACTTGAAGGCATCCGATTACCCCTCTACGCGCCTCATCATCGTCGGCTCGATAACAGGTAGAATAAGAGAGTCGAGGCAGCGCCCTTGTGTTAATCTTTTCCGGTTGCATGGTCATCGCGGTGGAGATGCCGCCGCTGCCGCTGCCGCAGCTAAATTTTTCTCTGTTTTGGTGCGAATGGCCAGGCAACACGAACACTCTGGCGGGGAACGTGCCACCGAAGGCAAACCTGGGAGACATGCGGGGGCTCGCAGCGGGCTTGAACGGCGTGAAGGGTTCCACCATGATTGACGGCGGAGAGTTCGATGGAGCGAAAGCATACAAGGATAGCAAGGTCTGCAACATGCTGATGATGCAAGAATTCCACAGGCGGTACCACGAGGAGACGGGCATCACGTTTGCTTCCCTTTACCCTGGCTGCATTGCCACGACCGGCCTCTTCAGGGAGCACATCCCCTTGTTCAGGCTCCTCTTCCCTCCATTCCAGAAGTACATCACAAAAGGCTTCGTTTCCGAAGACGAAGCCGGCAAAAGACTTGCGCAGGTATACTTGGTCCTACGTACGTTGGCAAACGCCTCGGAATAATACGTACGTGGAGGCTCCGCTCACTTGGATTTCTTTTTTATTGGTTTCAGGTGGTGAGCGATCCCAGTTTGACCAAGTCCGGCGTCTACTGGAGCTGGAACAAGAACTCGGCATCGTTCGAGAATCAGCTGTCGGAAGAGGCCAGCGATCCTGAGAAGGCTCGAAGGGTGTGGGAGATCAGCGAGAAACTCGTTGGCCTGGTTTGATGCCTCTGGTCCGGCTAGGCTGCGCTCATCAAATGCCCGCCGACCAGTCTTGCGGGTGTCTTTGTGGAATTTGTTGCTTAAAAAAATAATTCTCTTCTTGAGATAATAAGAGTGCAGGCGACCCTTTTGTTTTTTCCAGACTGACATGATACAGAGGCTGCCTTCCCTTGGTTTAAGAAGCAACAGCTATTGAGATATAAAAAAAACAAATCAAATCAAATCAAAAGGCTGTATTGCTTGGAGTTGAACATCTAAAATGATGTACTTCTCTAGGTAGGCAAAGAGTTGCTGTAAAACTTCAGGTTGATCATCAGATAACGAGCATCAGAAAATTCATTGAGTGGCTGCAAGTCAGAATTCAATGGGTGAATTGGATGAATTTGCCGTCCAGTTGGGTCAAATTTTGGACTATATACAGCAGTGTAAAAAATTCATGTCTCTAGAGGCTTATGGGGCTATCAAACGAGCAATTTGTTTGCAAACCAACTCGCATTCGGCTCAAAATTCAGCTCAAGTCCGTCTTGCTCAGCTAACAAATGAACCAAGACAGAGCTAGCTTAGTTTCCTCTAGCCCAACTTGATTAAGCTCATAATAAGAATGCATATATATATATATATAATTTTTATTATTCCTATCTATATAAAAATTATTTAATGCATATTAGTATAATCTGTGGAGAATAACATTTATTTCAACCATAAAATTTAGAGATCATTGACTTAAATTATATAAATGAAATTTCCAAAAGATTTTAATTTCTCATTAAATCATTAAATGAGCTGTTCATAAGTAGCTTGAGTTTGGCTCGAATCTAAATGAGCTAGAGTGGGCTCAGCTTAATCACTAAATGAGCCAAGATTGCACTAGGCCTAGCTTGCCCACGTTTACACTCCTAGAGGCTTGTCGATAAGGACTTGTTTGTACATGTTATGCAACAACAGGAAAGATGAAGCTTTGGAGAGCATTAGAAGTCTGGAACATAACTTTTGGATGAATTCTAGTTAGAGAAATTCAGAAGTTGACTCCAAAAATGGTGAGCTCAAGGCATGAAGTACCAATCCTATCCTGTTATACTGTGCTTTTCTTTTGCAATCGGATTGGGCCGCTTATCATTCTTTTCCTTTTTTCCAATCTTTGAGTTTTATTGACCATATAAAGTCACATTCCCGCAAATTAATTGATCCAATCAAGAGAAAGAAATAATTTTTTCAACCAGCTTAACTCGAATCTCTCAAAAAAAATTAGAAAAAGATGAAAAAATTACAAAATAGAGCTTATGTCTCCATTTCTTTCAATGACCGTTTGATGATTTAATCGATGAATAAAACTTAAGGTACATAATCTCTTTTTATAATAATAGCGAAGTCCTCCCTCATACAATTTAGGTAGTATTCTTTTTCTAGTTCAAATAGGACTAGTTTTCTCAAAACAAACATAACTAGTAGAAATAAATACAAAATAAAATTCTACAAGAGATAGATTCGACACTTACATCAGCTTCTTCCATAGTTCCTTCTAATTCTTTACGGATTGAAAGGTATACTCAGTTAAAGTCTTTTCTAAAAAAGAATACTTTAGGTTTGACTAGCATATTTAGGAAACTCCATAAATCGTAGGATACAATTAATTCTACAACTTCTTTGGGTGCCTTTTAACCCCATAAGGGGTTGGCACTATCTGGTAGATCTCGAAAAGTTACTTGATTTCAAAAGAAGATCATTTCAATCGAACGTTGTATAACTAAGTCATATGCTCCGAAAGTTGGGCTTGCAATTTGGCTTTCTGATGTGGTAGATCTCACTCATGGATCCTCTCCGACCGTTCTTGTAGCAGTTAAAGTGGTTATCATCTCAATCGAGCATCGTATAACCAAGTTGTGGCAGATCCGAAAGTTTAGCTTGTAATTCGGCTTTTCAATGTAGCAGATCTCGCTTCTGGACTTTATCTAGCCCCATCTGTAATGGTCAAAATGGTGCATATCGAGTCCAATGATCCTTCTAGATCATTTATAGAGGTTATTAAGCTGCCTTCTAATTAGAGGTGCGCCACCAATAAATGCTCTTGGTTGAAAAATGTACTCCTACTAGGAAAAATAGGTCAGGTCGAGTTGGGTCTCGAGTGACTTCGACCCAACTCGGTTTCTTGTTCGGGTCCTAATTTTGGATGCAGACTCAATTCAATAGAAGATCAGGTCGGGTCGGTTTGGTTCTATTGCTACAATTTTTGACCTAATGGGTCATTCGGGTCAGGTCGGGTCCATGTATAACTCGGACCCAACCTCCAAAAAATCGGGTCCAGGTCGGGTCCAGTTCGAGTCTGGGTCATTTGATAAAAACACCATGGCCCATCATGAGACTTAAACAGGCACTTCTTCAAATATATATATATATATATATATATATATATATATATATATATATATATATATATATAACAGGAGTAAGGCTGGGGCGAGCCTTATGCCCCAGCGCTGGGTCGGGCCGGATCATTGATTTGTCCAGTAAGAGTGTAAGTGAGACCGTAACTTTAGTTGTTTAGTGTGCAACCCTGCGGCCTGCGGGCCTAAATAATTTTACAAATTCGGATCGTAACATTGGAAATCCAAAATTACTCTAAATTTAAATAGGTCAGGTCGGGTCTGAATTCAATAAATCCAGATCCGACCCGAAAAATGGAACGAGTCCAATTTTAGAATCCGACCTGGTCCCACGGGTCCTCCAAACTGGGTCAGGTCGGGTCATGGGTCAACCTGACTAATTTTCAATCTTTACTCCTACTTATAGCTGGCTCACTCTTGTTTGTCTTTCTGAAACTAAATTGATTAGTCGAGAAGCATTTTCATTTAAAAGAGTGCTTCTATAGAGCATCTCACATGGGGACACGTGCTAGAGTCATAGCACAGATGGTGTCTCAGGACCAATGATGGTGTATAATAGCAGAACTTTAGTTGCCCCTACATGTCTATCTCCTAAGTCGTATAAGACTTTGATCGATAAGTTAAATCAGCTTAATGATCCAAACCCTATTTTTAGTCCGTGGATATAATTATCAGGTGACCAAGTCCGGAAGCCTTATGTTGGATAATTGACCTGTAACTGACAAGCAATCATAAGATAGTGAAGCCGTATAATAGAACATATTCATCATCAAATGATCGTGGAGTAAGCTTTAAGCCATATTTTAAGCTGATCCATTAATGAATCAACGCCGATGCGCATTCAGGAATCTTAGGGGCTTCCGGTTTATATCTAAATCATTTTTTCATTGTGGCAAATCTTACGTTCCCCACTGGGCACATCTAGAATGCATCTAATGGTTAAGCCTTAAAATCCACCACCACTAGAGCCAAGATGGCGGCATGAGACCATAGCACCAGCTTATTGCAGAGGGAACAAGTGGCATGCAATGCAAGGTTAGTCTCTTTTCTTTTCTTTTCTTTTCTTTTCTTTTCTTTTGCTAAAAACGAAAGCATCATACATAACGTGTACGGATACAACCAAGAAAATCAAAAACCAAAACATCACGGAGGGCCCTGGACAACTCCGCCTCTCCCACCCATAGGTGGTCCCCTGAGTAGCTGGCAACAAAAGAGGCGACCCAGTCCGCCGCCCCATTCGCCTCCCTAAACACATGCCTCACCTGAACAACCATCCCATCACACCCCATGGCCCGAATATCTCTCACCAATGGGTGGTAATCGTCTACCCCGCCTGAAGCCTATGATAGCCATCCAATGACCGTCGTGGAGTCGCCCTCCAGGAGAACATCCTTAGCCTGCAATGCACAACGCACATACCTCAAACCTGCCTAGACTGCCCTCAGCTCCGCCTCTAGCACCGATATATCAAAAAGCTGGGAACCCCCAGCAGCAATCACCCTAGAGTCCGGGCCCCTGACAACGAAGCCTGCAACCTCCCCTCTCACCGCCCTGCAAGACAGAACCATCGAAGTTAACCTTGAGGAAACTCGGGGGTGGGGGCTCCCAGGTGAAAAATACCATGCGGGGCGCTTCACGAGCAGATGTAGAGCCCCAGGTGTTCCGAGCTATCAAGGGTCCCTCCAAGTGGGTCGCCTGAAGGACCTCCATCGCCAAAAGCTGCGTTCTCTCCACCACCACCCCCGGAGGGGGAACAGTCTCTCCAAACGTCAAAGCGTTCCTCGCAAGCCATATGTGGTACAGTATAAGTCGCCTGCACCGCCATCGGCCTGGACTGCAAGGACCCGGCCAGACGTCCAAGTGTATGCAAGAAGGAAGCAGCATGACACCAGATCTCCATGGGGAACTCCGCCCTCCTCCAGACCTCCTCAGCCCGGTGGCACTGAAATATAGCATGGTCCAGCGACTCCTCTATCTGACACACCGGACATTGGGGATGGATCCCTATACCCCTCCCACTCAACAAAAGTCTCGTCGGAAGCCGTCCCCAAGCAACTTTCCAAAGGAATAAGGCTACTCTGGGGTGTAGCCCGAACCTCCATATCCAACCGAAGTTCGCTGCCAATCGTCCCCCACCCTGAACAATACTGTATATGTCAGCGACCCTGACACCGGTCTTGTAGGACGAGCTCCAGACCCTGATGTCAGGATAGGAGTGCTCCGGCACTGGGAGCGATCTGATCCGCTCAGCAAGCGGCTCACCAAACAACTGACCGAGCCGAGGTAAATTCCACCCCCCTCCTCGAGGGAGAAGGAGGTCACCCACCCGAAGTCCCTCTAATGCCTCAACACTGACAAGAGTCGGCCGGCACCTCAACGGGAGCTCGTCCACCCATACGTCCGCCACCAAGTCCACCCTCTCGCCATCACCAATCAGCCATCTGCATCTCGACAAAATCATCGGCAAATACCTGCAGATCTCGCGCCAAAGCGGGGATGCCCTCCGACCCCCGGGTGGAATGTCAGTACCGCCCACACGACCATACCGGGCGACCATGGTCTGGCTCCACAAACACTACGGCTCCAAGATAAATCTGACTACATGCCAGGCAATCAGAGCCTCCCTCATAGTCAGAAGAGACTGGACACCTAGCCCCCCAACCCTAGTTGGTTGGCATACTGATGACCAGTCCACCAGGTGCACTCCCCGACCACCTCCCTGGGACCCCCAGATGAAACTCCGAGCAAGCCTCTCAATCCTCATTAACACTGTCTTGGGGACAACGGTGTTAGACATCATGTAGATAGGCATGGAGCAGAGCACAGACCAGGGTTATCCTACCCATCATAGATAGTGAGGCTGCCCTCCAGCCCTCCAGCCCCTGCTGCACCTGGTCCACCATATCCTGACAGTCAGAAACTCGCACCAGGAGCTGGGACATAGGCCTCCAGAGCCTGCTCCCCGCAAGCATGTCGAAGAGCACGAGATAGAACATCAGCACAAATAATAAAGAGGTACGGGGATAAGGGACAACCCTGGCGCAATCCGACAGACGATCGGAAGAACGGTGACGGCGAGCCGTTGACCAGGATCGAGAACAACGGCCCCGCACGCACCCCATGACCCAGAAAATCCAGATCTCATGGAAGCCAAGGCTCTCCATAGCCCTCCGTAGGAAGCACCACCGAACTCTGTCATAAGTTCGCTCCATATTGAGCTTCACTGCCATGTAACACTGCCCTCGTGGCACTCGCTGCAAGTTCCACATCAATTCCTGGGTTATCATGACGTTGTCGGTAATACGCCGACCACTCACGAATGCCCTCTGCTCCGGGCAAATCAGCCGGGGAAGAATAGGCTGCAACTGGCGAACCATAATCTTTGCCACTACCTTATATAAGGTAGTACAAAGACTGATAGGTCTGTAATGGTTGGGCTCTACCGCATCCCGTCGCTTCGGGATCAGCGTCACAAAGGTCGCCTTCCAATCATCTGACATAGCTGCTGATCTGAAGAATAACTGAACCGCCTCAATCACCGCTCTCCCGACAATACCCTAGTATCTCCGGAAGAAGAAAGGGGGAAAACTATCCAGCCCAGGAGCTTTGTCCTCCCCCAGAGCCCAAACCGCCCCCCTAACCTCCTGCTCTGTCACGTCCACAATCAGGCCCGCATTCTCCAACATACCCACAACAAAATCCGGCCGTGGGACAGCACCCACATCACCTAAGCTCCCCTCATCTGTCCATCTCGACCGAAAAAAGTCCACCAGAATACATCTAATTGAGCTCTCCTCCTCCGCTCGTGCCCCCGCCTCATCTCGCAAGGAACGAATCATACTCCCCTGCAACCTGATGATAGTAGACCTATGGAAGAAATGGGTATTCCTATCTCCCTCCTGCAACCACTGGATCCGTGACTTCTACCTCCAAAACATCTCCTACTGTCTCAAAAGGGAGTGATGTTCGGCGAGCCTCTACCGTAGAGCACACATATCATCCTCGGATAAGCAACCCAGTCTACCCTCCCTATCTTGTAACTCCGAGATGGAATCCTCCATAGCCTCCAATCTCCTGAATATGTCCCCCACGGCCTCTCGGTTCCATCTGCATAGTCTGCGCCTAATGAGCTCCAACCTGCATGAAACCTGCTGCATGGCGTCGCCCCGCACCGGCATGGACCAGGCCTTTCTCACTATCTCCCAAGGTGGGGGTACTCCAACCACAGTCGCTCAAAACAAAATGGGGGGCGATGATGCAGCTGGTCAGCTGTAGAGATCAGAAGAGGGCAGTGGTCAGAGGCAATCCTGGCTAAGTGACGAACCTGGAAAGCCTGAAACTACTGAACCCAGCATGGCGATACAACAGCTCTGTCAATCCTCTCCCACTCCCTGGCACGGCCGTCCTGATTGTTGCACCACGTAAATTGAGCCCCTGAGAAACCAAGGTCCACCAACCCATTCCTGATCAAGAAATTTCTAAACTCCCTTCTCTCCACCTTATCCGTATAAGCTTTGCCCCCTCTCTTCTCTGAAGGCCCCACAATGCAATTAAAATCCCCTGCCAACAGAGTAGGGACCTCCTGGGAAATAACAGTAGAAGCCTCTTCCCACAACCCGCTCCTTGCCCTATAGTCTGTACAGGCATAAACACCACAAAAAACCCAAGGAGCAGCATTAGGTTTAGTGATTACCATCACAACTTGTTGTGGACAATTACGGAAGACATCCACCATTGCAACCCCCCGCTTCCACAAAAGCAGTATACCCCCTGACATCCCCCTTGACTCCACTAAGAAGGACACCCAAGTGGCACCGAAAAGCCGTTGAACCCGCTGAAGACTACGCCCGGATAGATGCGTCTCACATAAAAAACAAATGTCTGGATTGTTAACTTGGACCAATCATCTGAAGGAGGACTTGAAGGAGGGTTTTGCCGCCCTCCTGCATTTCCAAATCAGGAGCTTCATAAACCACAAGCAGAGTTGGCACGGCCCCCACCCCTAGAGCTGCCCCCATCAAGAGTTTTCTGGCCACTAGACTCCACAGAGGACCCTAGCTCCGAATCATTCACTGCAGTCATCAGTTTGAGGAGAAGCTTCACATGCCCCCCCCTTCGGTTACTGTATCCCGTGCCATTTGGCACACTACAGTGCCTCCATGTGGCACGGTGGTGGAGCCTGAACCGTCCCCCCAAGAAAAACCGGCTTGGCCCGCACCAAGCTTCCCGTGGAGGGAGACCACCCCTGCCGCCGCCGGGTAGAGCGCTGCTGCCGCCGGGAAGAAGCCATTGCCGCCAGAAACTCCGCCAAAGCTGCTGCCGCGTAGGCCGTCAGAATCAAGGGGCTCCTCGCCGCGTCTCCTCCTTCCACTCCGCCGCCTCCGCCATCGCCCCTCCCGCCGACTCCGAGAGGCTGAGGAGCACAGCCAGCCCTCACCCGGTCCGTCGAGAGGAGGGGGGGAGCTTTGGCTCCTCCGCCTCAGTCGGTCCCGCTCCATCTCCCGAACCTGTGGGCCACTCGCAGGCAAAGGCCCCCCAGAGCGTGATGGGCCCGATCCAGCGCCAGTGGCCCCCATGGCTCGCCTCGACTTGGGCGGGCTCCTGGCGCGTCTGTGTGGAGTTGGGCCCCGCCCAGCAACTTCCGGACTCGCCTGATCCACGTCCAAGACTCCCAATGGCCGAGCCAGGGTGCGTGACTCGGACCCGACCCTGGGTTGGCCCAACGCGTCCCCCTGGGTGCCGAGTTGATCCTTCTTGTCCACCCGTGTGCCCTCAGCTCCACCGTCGACAACCTGGGTGACCTTTCCCGGCGACCTCCGACAGGCGATCTTCGCGGGTATCACCCATCCCTCCGAGTCCGTAGGAGACGCCGACGAGGATGGCCCCTCGCGCGTAGGAGCCGCCGACGGGGGTGGCAGTGGGGGCACCGGCTTCGCTCGGCCTTGGACTGAGGTTGCCTCACCACCCACTCCTCTCGGCTTCTTCATTTGTTTCCCGGCTCTGGAGTCCTTGGGATGCCTGAAACGGGTGGTAGCCAACCAGGGGCCGAACACCTCCTCGGCGTCCCCCTTCCCACTCTGCCTGCATGCCGATGGTGGGGGGTCCGCCGCCTCCGGCATCTGCTCCACCCTAGGGTCCCCTGCAGCTGGTACTGAGGAGGAGTAGCCATAGTCAAGAGCACCATGGCCGATACGGCCGCACCGGGAACAATGGGGGGGCAAGTTCTCATAAGAGAAGACTTGCCAAAAATCATCCTCAAATCCCGCCGCGACACCCTTCACGATCGTGCCCGGGACGAGAGGGAATCTAGCGTCAAGCTCGATCCACACTCTGGCGAATCCAAGCCATCTCCCCTGGGCTGTGAAGCTGTCGAGTTCCAAGGGCCTCCCCACAGTCGCCGCAATCCGGAAGAGCACTTCCTTCTTCCAGTATTCCATTGGGAGGCCAGGCATCCGCATCCACAACACAACCCGTCCAAGGGAACCTGGACTGGGGACAAAGTTTGGCCACCACCGCTCCATTGCGAGCGGTTGGCCGGCCACCAGCCACGGCCCCGTTGCAAGGGCCGCATCCCGATCTCTCTCAGAGGAGAACCGAGTGACGATTACATCCTCCGCTGTGGGAAGCAATCTACATTGTAGCTCAGACGTCCACCGGCTCTCAACTCCTTGGCAACCCAATCAATCGGAACCCGCCGGCCAAGACTGCGCATCAGAACAACCTTCTCCAGCCAGACTGACCGTGATTCCTCCAACTGCTCCGCCGGCACCTCCACGACCGTCGAGAACAGCTCCTTTAGTCTCGCCACCTCGCCCTTTGAGATGCGGTGGGAAATCCATGTATGCTTCTTCGAAGGGCCCTTTGCCATGGCCGCCCAAGAAGAACTCCCCTTATTCGACCTTGGGAGTCGCGGGCTAGGGACCGCCTTCTCCTGAGCCATCGGAGCCTTCAGCTTCTCCTGAGCCATCGGAGCCTTCAGCTTCTCCTGAGCCATCGGAGCCTTCAAGCTCATCTTCGATATCAATATTTTTCTCAAATTCGTGAGGGATTGTCGGCGTGTCGGGATCGATTGCCCGATCGTGCTGGGAATCCTTCCTATCGCGACGTACCGGAACTTCCAGAGGATGACGAAGACATGCAACACGAAGGTGCCGGCAGAGGTGAGGGCGGCGGTGGAGGCAAGGAAGGGGGACGAGGCGGCGCTGGCGGCGTACAGTGTGGAGCTGGCGACGGAGATGTGCCGGAAAATCTTGGAGAAAGGGATAAGGGAGTTGCACTTCTATACGATGAACCGGAGGAGCCGACGCTGGCGGTGCTGAGCAAGGTTAGTCTCTTTGCTGCGGAGAATTTGAGAAGAAAAGACAAAGTACGACCCCTGCTACCCGTGTCACGCTCCTGGCATGATAAAACTTCCAGTAATCGTCTCCTGGATTGTAGAAACCTGAAACCTATTTGGAAACATTCTCGACAAAAGATCAATATCCGGACATTCAACCCGAATCCAAAACCTCTTGGAGCAACCAATAGAAATTTTTATGCTACATCGATTTGGAGAGCTCATTTCGATGCATTAGTTATTATTATCTGCAGGAGTATGACTGGGAAAAGAACAATAGAGTGTTCACCGAGAAATACCAGAATTCCGGCTTCTTAAAAAAGTGTTATTTCTTGCAGGAGATCGGGTGAAAGGATCTGCTACCTTGGTTGCTCAACATTTGTGAGGTGACCTTTTTCTTTTGGTTGCAACTTACTGTCGTTTTAACGAATTCGTCCTCCCCAACCTTTCCTAGCGACAGAAAAGGATGGAAGGCACGTGAATGGATGCATGTGGGGGAGGGGGGGAGCATCAACAAGCAGCTGCCTTCAAAACGTTATACCAAGAACTTCCTCGCATGCTGCATGTGGTGAACACAGATTGAGGATGGCTGCTATCAGAATCAGATTCAACTGAAACCTCACTTCATCTAATGAAGAGAATTGGTTTGCAATTCATTTACCAATTAAAAAATTAGCAAGTAGCGGGGCTCAAACTGCATTATAGAATATCTTTTTCCCTTTTTTTTTTTTTTTTTGAAGACTTTACTAACCATTGACAAGCCCAACAAGCTCATTTTTTCAGAATATGAGCTTCTGAATAAGAATAAGCTTAAGGCTGGAACCGGTAAAAATATACGGTGAAGAGTAGGCGCTCTCTTTCCCAGCTTCCACCAGACAAATTGGCTGCTCCGCAATTACGGTGATGCACGGAGTCAAAAGCATTTAAATGACTGGCCACCAATACCTGTTAATTGCGATCTTTACGAGCAACAGTTTTCCTGGCTAGCAGGCATTTAATTTCCTTTCGCTCTGGTCCTCACGAGTAAAGAAGGCTAGAGGCATGAACCCTTTGCCAAGTATGCCAGTAGGCCTATGGAACTGGAAATGTAATCTGTGAAGGTACCCAAGCTGCAATCTCTGTTCTCAGATCTCCACAACACCAAGCATCGAAGAGATGTTGCATCTATCATACTGTTACCAGCAGTTTACGCTCCCCATCCACAAAACCAGAGTGTGATCCCAACATATGTTCAGCTGTGAAGATATGTACAACCACCAAATTGATATATAGAGATCTTATACCTTACTGATGGATCATGCAATACCCAAGAACTACCTGAGAAGCGGCAGGAATTAGTGTTAACAGTTGCCTTGAAAAGCTTGTCTTGGGCTACAGATGATGCTCCTTGCAAAATTGTGACGACCCTCCTTTGCAACCTTGGTAGGTCCATCCCACCACTAGGCTACAGATGAATAAACAGATGCCTCACTGGAAAAACTGCAATGGTAATTATCAAGGCACAGGAGTTTCATTCCTAGAGTATCTACCAGATGATGGAATTCTCTGCAGCAACCGCGAAAAATCTGCCTTCAAACGCTTGTTTGGAGTCGCAGACAGTGACCTGAAAGAAGAGATGGCAAATGGACAATGTAGCAGCAGTTTCCAGCCACCAATCAAAAAAAAAAGGGAAAAAAGAAAAATGTAATTATAACTAAAAGACAGCTCAACTTCACAAGCAGAAGCCAATGCATTGAATTAAAAAACAAAAAAAAAAAAAAAGACCAAAGAAACCGAAAACTGTCCCAAAACTTATAATCAACTTGTCAGTGGAATAAAACAACCCAGACCATGACTCAACTAAATGATGCAAGTGCATTTCTTCAAAAGTTTGTATAACCATCAATCACGTGGAAGTACTAACTTACCATTTCAGAAATTTGCCATCAATGTGAGAATGAAAAGAAATCAACGAAATTAGATGGAGAGTGTCATATATGACCATCGTCAAAGCTTTTTCCACCACAATGGGGTTGGCTATGGAGCACAGCTCCAAGAAAGGGCACCATACAGATTTTTATGTTTGGCAACATTCATCCTCTAAGAATCGGTGCCAGCACGGTCAAGGCAACTCTAGGCAAAAGAGAGACTTGACATGAAGAAGATGGAAAGGTTTGCCACAGGCAACATTCATCTTTAATTCATAATCAATTTATACAATTCGGTAGTCAGAGAAAATTACAATACATGAAGAATATAATATTTTACTTGAAGAATTGGAAACAAACCAATATAAAAATATTGCAGGTATTTCTGTTGTCACCATGCTTTTTGGGTTATTCCCAAGCAATAACTATGAATTTTCATCAAATATTCCATTTAACAAATTACTGCTGAATTTTTTTCAAAGTAATTCATTAATTATTTGGCATTTTGTTGGAAAATTTCTTGTCATTGTTCCCGCTATCTTTACTGCTGTTTGCTCGCCCATGATTAATAATTTTCAAATGTGTTTGATATAGATAACTTAAAAAATTAATTTCTTTAACATCATTTTACATTCTACCTTTTTAATTTTTTGAAAATTTTCTAAATGTATTCTCCATGATCTCCTGAATTTCATAACTATCTCCTTGCCTGATTTTCCGATTACCAATATTGTAATTTCTGAAACAAAAAATGTTCTGACAGGTACTGGTGAAGTGCATAACAACATACTTTCAGCACAAAGTAGATACTGACCTTGGAGATCCTGAGTGTTTCTGAGTAAACTGACCGAGCATAGACTTCAAAGCTCCAAGGGCCTCTTCAGCAGCCTGTGAAAAATACAAAAAAATTTCAGATAAAATGACCATGTTTGCATGCATTATTTAATAGATCCAATTTGCAGCATATAAAAACTTCAAATCAATAGTGTATGCTAATTTGATCTAGTCATATCGATGAAAAGAAAATGAACAAGACTACAGAATATTCCCTAAATCAATTTTGCCTTAGCGTATCACTCTACCAGCTCAGTGCAAACTAATAGTTGCGAAGGTTACATGTTGAGTTTCCAGTAAAATGATAGATTCAGTAGATCTTAATAATTCCAGAGGATGTAAAGAAATCCACTGATGCAGGTTTCTCGTATATAACTGAGTAGAGAGATTCATATTATAGACAAGTGGAAATTAAATCATCTCCTGCATACTGGATAGTAAGCATGATCACAATCTAGGCCAGCTACATACTTCGTTATCATTTGTATCAAGGGATATATGCTTGAATCATTTTCATAATCATCTTCATTAGTTATTTCCATGATATTTTTTCAGGAATACTCCCTACCAAGTAATGCATATTTTCAGATGAAATTTCCTGAATTACAAAGCCAGCCATGGAAAAGGAAAGCAAAAACTGAAAAAAGAGAATACCTGCAGCTTAGCTTCTTCCCAGGTTGTTCCAACTCCTTTTCCTAATATCTGCCCCGCTACTTCAACCTAAATTAGTTCATAGCCAGCCAAAAGAAATGATGATCAAAATCAGTAGCAGAAGAATAAATTTACATATGCATTGTTTATGAGTTTGCACAGTTTTGAGCTCTTACCCTCGATAAAAAGTTTTTAACTATATTTCCAAAATTAGTGAGACATTGGTACAATAATACCTAATAGACAAGAGTTTGACAGCTAAATGAATAGTCATTAGTGACTGCAACTGGGTTCTATAGCCAGCATCATGTCCTCTATCATGGATCCAAACATGCATCAAACACAAATGGAAGGAAAATAAAAAATAAAAAAAAGGTAGGGGTGCCACAATAGAACAGATCAGACCAGGCCAGACCACTCAGGTTGCATCCGGTTGTTATATGATTCCCCATGCTAGTTAAATCTTGAAAATTTTCCAAAATCCCTTGAAAAATCCTCTTTCTGGGAATTGGGAATGTTGGGTTTACTTTTTGATTTTTAATATCTAATAACCAGCATCATAATAAAGTTTTGAATTATAATGAAAGATCTAACTTTTTATGTCCGTAATCTATATTTGCAAAAACATGACTTAGTCATATGGGCATATAAATCCAGGAACTTAATGTTACACTTGTAACAAACTAATAAATGAATGAATGAATCAACTAACGAACAATGGATGAATGAACGAATAAATGTCTTAATCATAACACGCATAAATCCATAAACTTCATGTATGATGAATGCGTATATACATATGAACATACGTACAATATGTATCAAGTAATATTTTTTGACAATCAGAAACCAGAAAGCACAAAGACGGCATAGAAAGTAAAGCAACAGCATTGGATAAGAGGAAGAATTACTATCTACAGGGGCCTCAAATTGCATCATATGTCTTTCAACTTTATTACAAATCAAGGAAATGAATAAACCACTATCCCCGTTATATAAATGGGAAAGTTTTTGTGGATAGGCTCCTCTTTTGTAGCTCGACTCCCCCTTTGAAGCTGGACAATTAGTGTACCAATGCAACTGACGAGAGAAGGGAAAAAAAAGGAGTGCACAGTTTAAAAAGGAAATTCTAATCCCCAGCTCCTCAAATATTAGTTTCTCACTGCTTACATTCTTCATCAAAGCCAACAAAATTGTAAGATCACAGCCGTTATGCTTCTTAACAAATTGAACCTGCCAAGTCCTAGTTTGTAGGTAAATTCAATGTAATTACTAATTAGTACTATGCATATGCTCTGTCATCCAGTTTCCTTTTCTCTTCAGCTAGGTCATGCTGACATCAGTCATGAAGATAATGTCTATATGTTATGAGTATCAGACTCTAAGATGTTCTGATGTGTACTTTACTTGATATAACATTCAAATATATGATATGGGCCCATCACAATAACAATAGTGATTTCGCTAACTCAAAGTAAGTAAATCGTGTCAAGCAGGAAACAAGAACCTTACCTCCCCCCAAAAAAAGCACTTATATACATATAAGAACCAACCTATTAATCAGTCAACTACACCACAATTAGATTAGATGAATGCAAAGCATGAGGATGGATATGCAACTTTAAGTCATATAATGCTTCCAGCTATAGATGTGCATTTACATTGCTGCATTAATCAGAACATCCAAGCTTAATATAGATGAAAACAAGAATTGGACAGTTGGTTTTTAAGCAGATTTTGGCCCATCCTTTCAGTTTAAATGATTTCATCCAAAGCAGGCAAAATTCAACGGTTGCTTGCCACCCACCAGCTTCATGCAAATATATAGATACCATAACCATATAGCTTTGTCCTGACTATTTAGGTCAGTTTTATGAATCCTAGTTCACCAAGTATCCTACTCAGGACAACTTCTGACATGTGTCTGTGTGTATATACAAACACAGACACATACAGACAGAGAGAGAGGAAAGAAATAATTTTTTTAAAAAAAGTAATTCAACAAATAATAAGACAACTTTTACTGAAAGCTGTCAGCATGAATGACTTTGTGAGAACAACCTACATTCTGCATCATATTTTATCAAGTAACAGAGATATATCTGCTAAACTGCAAATATATCGAGTATAAAATTATAATGAAAAACCGTGTAATAATTTGGAATTAGATATAAAACATTTTTGTAATGTACAAAATTCTGTCCACAACTAAAAGCTTTTACATATACGATCCTGCAACATAACATAGAATTTCACTTAATACCTAAGGTTCTTTTCTCTCATATTATTGAACTACTGCTTTTGTCAACTTTGACTATAAGCTAAATTATATAAAGGAAAAACTATTTGATCATTTATCTTGCTCTAATGCTGAAAGGAAGCACCTTCGAAGTTAAATTGTACATCACTTAATATGATGTGAGGCATCTTTTATAATGAATTGGACTTGGCAACACTTGAGTGCATGGTCTGCCGTACCGGTCCATACCGGCCGGTACATACCAGTCCGGCTTGGGACCGGTACCGAATCAGCATGGAATCTGGTACCGGTGGTTTATTGTTGGAGAACCGGTACGGTACCGAATCGGTACGGGACCGATTCGTATCGGTCCGGGCCGCCACCGGTACGCCGACGGGTACCGATACAGCGGACCTTGCTTGAGTGGATCTCTAATCAGATCCGATCAGGTCGATACTAGATGATGGGGGTCCCACATCGACGATTCGAGCTGTTGGATGTAATCTACTATCTATAAACCGCTTATATACCATAAATTATATAATTTGGAGACCTCTAGGATATGCATCAAGCGATTAAAAAATATATGTAGTTTCATGTTATTTAGACTGTCTAATTTTTTGACCACTTGATGCATAGATTAGGGGTCTCCAAACATGATTTTGGTGTTTAAGCAGTTTAGAGGTAGTAGGTTACATCCAACGGCTTAAATTGTCAATGTGGGACCCCGATTATCCAATCTAAATCTGACCAGATCTGAGTATATATCAATTAGAGTGTAGCCAAGTCTAGCTCCTTTTATAATAATATATATGACTTCAATTTAAATACGTAAAATGTACCTCTATGCTTGGAATCAAGTAGAACACACAACAAACTATAAGAATAATAAGCATTAAAGGAATAGAATTTCACATGAAAATTTTTCATCTTCCGTACAAGAGGTTGTTGCAACTCGGCTAAGGAATCCTAATCCCAAATGATTAAGTCATGGAAAGGCCATGCAAGCCACGTAATGTGACTTGTGCAGCAAGGCACTCAAGTTGTGGGTCTAGTTGTGGAAGTCCAAATCTTTAAGAGTAGTCCGAGTCTCTGTAGTTTGTTGCACAAATAATGTATTTAACTGGGTAAATAGGGTTAGTGGGTTAGTGGCCTAATGTGGTGGAGTTAGTCGAGTTCAAACTTTTATAATGTAAAGAACGTAATGGAATAAGGGAGGTGAATAACGTTATCCTCTTCTGAAACCCGCTTCTTTTGTGGTGTTCCTTTGACCCGAACTGGAACTCTCTTTTCCCATTATTTTCAATCCTTGCACTATTTACGTATTTAAGTTCATAACAGAGCAAGGTTATGGCTCAGCTTACCAACATGGACCAGATTGAAAGGTTAGAAGCAAGTGCACAAGATGACAGAAAATCTTCATCAATACAATGGTGCAGTCTGCTTCAACTCTCAACATATCGTCAAACAGATCTAGATCATTGACGATACTCACTGCGAGTTGACGGCAGCCATAGCTGGTCTTAAAACTCAAAGAGACAACCACAACCTACATGTCCCTTCAAGGTGAAAGTAGTGCTGCATCTAGAAGCCATTTTCAGCCACACTACATCAAGATGGATTTCCCTCAATACTCAGGAACAGAACCAATAGAATGGCTCAACCAGGTTAAACGGTTTTTCAAGTATGAAGGGATGCCCATGGATCAAAAAAGTGGGTCTTGCTTCCTTTCATATAGGAGAGACAAGCTATTGGTATCAGTGGTTCCAAGAAATTTCTGGTAAGGTCACAAAGGCAACTTTTATGGAAGAATTGTGCTCGAGGTCAGGGTCAAGACAGTATGAGGACTTTGACGAAGCCTTGGGGGGACTACACGTGACTAGTAAGAAAAAATTGAGCTGCTTTCCACAAGAGTGGGTGGTGGCCTGAAGGATGGTATTGTTGCAAAGTTACATATGTACAAACCTAGATCCTTAAGATATGCTATTGAACTTGCTTGCATGCGTAAAGAGCATCTCAATTGCCAAAAGAAGGTAGTGACCACCTTCAGACCTCAAGCCGCATTGGGAGGTGGTTACCCACCACAAATGTTGCAGCTCCAACTGCTAAAAGAATCAACTAGGGGGTAAATCAATGTTGCCGTGAGAAACGACTGTATTTTTACTATGACAATAAATTCTCTCCAAGAGAGAAATGTCATGGATCGTGGCTCCTAATGACTCATCTAAGCCATGTCAAATTCCAAAAATCAGCTTGCACACATTGTCTAGTTGGCATTCTCCACATAATGAAGGTTATTATTTTCCTTGCCAAACACCCTATTATAATGCTAATTGACAATGGATCTACACATAATTTCATCAATAATAAAGTAACTGAGCAATTCCATGTTCTTATCACCTCTATGACTACCTTGTCGCTCATGGTGGCAGATTGAAATCATCTCACATGCAAAGAAAAGTACCACCTTATGTGGCTCATGACACCTATCCAAACCTTTTCCTTTGCTACCACCCTATCCTTTGTTGTTAACTGGTATTGATATTGCTCTTGAGAGTTCAATATTTAGAACAACTTGGACCCGTACTTTGTGATTGGAACAAACTGACCATGGAGTTTATAATGAACAACCCCAGCACAAATTGGTATGCTAGGCTATGCCCACAACCCAGCCTATATCTCTCCAAGCTATAGAGAAGGAAGATCTAGAGAACAATGCCACCTCTTCAAGATGCTACATGGGAGGTGGACCAGCTTGTATCTAATTTTCCACATGTGAACCTTCAAGACAAGGTTCATTTTGAAGAAGGAAACTTAATACATAAATAATGCAAGCAAGGAATGTTGAACCATGCGGAACCAGTCAGTTTGGGGTCTACCAAACCAGACCAGTCAGTTACCGATATGGTTCGCACTATAAATTCGAGATAGGCACTGATTTAAGGTTTAGGGCTTTGTTACTTCCTGTCCTCTTCTATTCGCTCACACTCTCACTACCCTCTCCTAGATACACCGGCCGACAACCATCCCTCTCTCCCCTCCCTCCCTCTCCCTCTCTCTAACCCCCTTTTTGAGGGAACTCGATTGTCCCAAGAGACGAAGCATCATGATTGGTGATATGACGCCGATAAGACCACCACAGCTTTGAGAGAGAAGACCCATGCGCTACCGCTTGAGCTTCGGTAATCCATTGTCACCTTCCATTACAACTTATGAGAGATTATAGTTGTTTGATGCCTCTCCCTCTCTCCCCCTCTCCTTCCTCTTCCCCCTCTCTCTCCCTCTCGCTAAACTCATCCCTCTTCACTGTGCAGTCTCCTCGACACGTCTTCATTCCAAACTAGTCCCCGCCTCTCTTTTTTTTATTTCAAATTTTGAATTAAAGTCGGCATACCATATGCCGACTTCAGTTCAAAATTTGAAATAAAAAAAATAAGAGTCCGAAACGGACCAAAACGGCACGGTACCTTACCGCCAAGCAACTGGCCCAGGTTCCGATACCGGTACAGCCAACCTTGAGTGCAAGTATTAAGAATAATGAGGAAAGATTTCTAGTTTGGGTCAGAACAACACCACAAAAGAGAGTTTCAAAAGAGGATAAACCTATTCATCTCCCTTATTTCATTACATTCTTTGCATTATAAAAGTTAGAACTCAACTAACTCCACCACATTAGGCCACTGACCGCTAACCTTACCCACTAACCATACATTATCTAAAGATTCTAAACCATGGTCTACCAAACCAAGCAGAAACCACCTGGTTCACCCCGTACAGAACCGAACCGGCGCAGATTCAGTGCTTTTTTCGAAAAATATCTTGAACCGTTTTGAACTGGATGGTTCAGAGCGGAATTGGTATGAACCACTCGATTCACACTGGTTCAAACTGGTTCAGCCCTCCCCCCCCCCCCCCCTCCTCCTCCTCCTCTTCAATATCTCAAAAGGCTTAAAAATGATCTGTTGAACACCAAACCAGTAGCCGACCGGCACGGGTCCCGATACTGGTTCGGCTAACCTTGATTTAAACTACATGATTTCAAGGTCTTAGATCTTATGTGATGGGGCTGTCCCAAATTCTCTATGGAACTGCCCTGCCGTCCCATCTCATCCTGGCGACCATCCTGGTCGAGCATCCAGCAAATACCCTCCACATCTTTTCCCTACTTCTTTCCTTCATTGTTTGTTTCTTGTTCATCTTTCGTTCATTTCTTCCTTCTTTCCTTCCTTTTTGATTATTCTTCTTTCCTTCCTTTCTTTACTTTTCATCACTATCATAGCTTGGCAGTAGCAACCTAACAATGAACTTGATATAGGAAATAGAAGATGCAAACTATCAAGTAAATATGTAAAAGTTAGCTCAATGACAGCTATGCATGTCATAATTCATTCTTCTCTTAATTATGTTTTTAAAGAATTATAATGGCCTGCAACTAAAATTGCTAATTACTTTGTTCACAGGACATGCAGGATCATGAGGACATAAATCTGTAAGAAAAATTATCAGAAAAATGAGGTTCATCATTACCTGGGCATACACTTCCCCTTTACTGACTGAACCAGCTGAAGGTGAAGACTGAGCTTGAAAAACTAGATTAAATCCCTTAATGGTACACTGCATAGTCAAATCAGCATATGTCAATATGTTTTTGTATACATAAAATATATATCCAAGGACCCTATAAGAAGAAAAGTGTGGGATCTCACTAGATCTTTGAGGGCAGCAACAGCAGCTGCTGTTTTATTTGGACCCTCAAGTCTCTGGTCCATGAGACGGGACTCCTCTGAAGTGCTAGCTACTGGCAAAACGTCATCCCTGGCACATGCTGGATACCCAAAAGAGTTTAAATCGCTTGTAAAACCATTTTCTTTGATATAAAAAGGCTTAAGCATATCTCCATGCAGAGTACTGGGGTCAGATCTAGCATTTGACAAATATTTATCTGCAATCAAAACCAGCATTGATCAGAATTTCTTAGAAAAAATTTTAAACAGGATGTATATTTCTTACAAAGAACCAATTATATATTAATGGATGATGATAGATTCAAGGAGTTCCTAGGTGCACATCAATCAATTCAATAATTCACTTATGAAATCCAATAGAATCCCTAAAAAGGCTGCAACATATGCAAAAGAAAGAAACATTACTAGCATAATAATATAAATCACATGAAGTTACTGTCTTCTCAACTTGTCAGGAATGATGTGCAAACAATACAAAATAGCAAACTTCGCATATCCATAAGCATCACCACAAAGTGTCCTCAAAGAAAAGAAAAGAAAAGTAATGGAGAACGGAGTTCTAAAAACCTAAAGATTATAGCAGCATTCCTCAATGCTTAAATGACCATAATCTGATAATGCATCTTGTTTCCACCCAAAATAAATAAATAAATAAAACAAAACAACACCTATCATGTGGATGAATCTAAACTATTCTGCTAGTTCCATCATATATGCAAATTTATATAAATCAGCAAGCAGAAGCACAGAACATAATGAAAAAGCCTTCAGCTTTTGAAGGTTAAATCAACCAATAAAAAGTCTAAATCCTAAAGTTTGACATCAGAGACATCTGATTATTACTCAAACATATGAATTGACAGGAAATGCTGCTATGCTTGTAATATAAAACATGAATATATAATACTAGGAGCATGAAGATGTGACTGTGATAGTGATAATTACTTCCCAGTGACAAAGAATGGTAAAACCAAACATGTTCTTACTAGCTAAAGTTCGAAGGGAGATTTCGGCAGCTTGCTGCTGGGCTTCCTTCCTCGTTTTACCAATTCCTTCACCTAATTTTCCTCCAACAAACCAAACCTGGAAACAGCAATGATAAGCATGCACATGAGACTTCCCAAAACATAAATAGTCATTATTTTGTAACAGGAGTAATGTGTATAAATATTATAATAAAAATCCTAATCTGTCTTTTTCTTGGCTTTTCATGAGAAAGGTGAAGACACAATAAGTGAAGTCTCCCAAGTCCCACTAGGTGAGACCTTGTAATACCCTCTAAAATTGCATTGAGAAAAAAATGGCATGCAATAAACAAGTTTGCAAGATTTAGTTTCATAAAGAATTCAACATAAAATTATGGGATTAGAGTTGATTTGGCTCTTTGGGCTATTGGTGCTTTAAAGATGAAAGCAGCTCTCTATATGAAAAGTCATCATTTCAACCATTCACTAGATCTTTTTTCCAAGTCTAGCAGAATTTTTGAGGGTTTCTCTTACCAGCATGAACTAAAACCTGCGATTAATAAGAAATATCTTGATATCCATAAACTAGCCTAATGGATTTCATAGAAGGCCCCTCTCTTGCAAGAGACAGGTTTAAAATTTAGGTCTCTTTGAAATATTCAAATTAAAATATCGGGTCAAAAAATTATTCACTTAATGGAATAACTAAACCTGTACCTTGAAGCATGAACTTAAAACAGTTATAGAAAGTAAATGACCAGCCATTGGTTGAGTGCACTATTTATCTTCCTTAACAACATAAGAGGCAACAATTAATAGAAAAGTGATGTCAAACCATCATAATTGAAGGTTCATATTTAAATCCAAATCAGAATGCCATAAATGAAGCAGCAATCAAGTTATAGAATAGTGAAAATTACAAAAGGACAGCAACTGCTATGTATGCATATAGAATACCATTATTTTGGTGATATGCCTCTAGAAGTTCTGTTGAAATTCTATATTTTCATTACCTCCATAGAAAACTGCAAGTTTGTAGTGTCACATAAAGCTGTGCGAAATTCCACCTACAAGTGAACAATTAGAACAGGCATTACAAATAAACTTATATTAAATACATCTTAACCTTACATACTTTACAAGAACTTTTCGATTTCAAATTACCTTTGCTCCACACTTCATTGCAATATTTTGTAGGACTCCAGCAGGAGTTTCTGCATATCGTGCAGTGGCCCGTCCAGATTCAAATTGGGTGTCCTTGTGGCTGGAAGAAATTAGACCAGCTGGCATCTCCTCGCCTTCAGCGTTCAAAGTTGGGTTAGGAAGCAGCAGAACTAATTAGTTTCAATTAAAATTTAGTAATGTCCTTCATATTAAGACAGCTACAACAGAAAATCAGACAAAGATTGTTATGGTAAATAAATTATCTTCCACAATGAGATGTAGCCTTTAAAGACAAGTGGACAACAAGCTTGTGCACTTAATTGAATTAAAAGGGGAATGCTCCCTGTGCTAGCAGCAGGCATGTCCTTTAGAGCATTCAATCACATCCTTTTCATCCATAAAACATTATACAAATGACTCATCTCAGTTTACAGTTTTGTTCCAGTCAACATATCAGTCTGCTAGAAGCACCCAGAATTCAACAGTTGTAAGTAACACATCTTTGCCAAGGAGCAAAAATGTCACTACAGCTAGCAAAAAGTTTATTGCTCTTGTACAGACTAGAATTTTAGTTTATTTCCCTATAATCCAAAATCAATTGCATAATACTTTGAGGAATCAAAGAATGGGAAGTTTGAATATAAAATAATAAAAATCTGTCCATTACTACAAGAGGCTAACCAAATTCGCAGAACTCTTCGATATAAGACAAAACTGTATCCTCTAATGGTTCCAATACTTTTGTAGTTTGTACGAAACTTATAACCATATTATCCAATGCCTGTTGCTCTTTACCTTATTTATAAAGTGCTTCTTTTAATCTATAGCTTCCACCGTATTAAACTCCCTCTCCAAAGAAATCAACTATTTGACTAGATATAAGTGTATAAACGTACGAATTTAAATGTTAGTGAATAATCACCTTCTCATGCCTGCATTTTTTTTTTTTTTGTGAACTAATCTACCCACCTTAAGCTTTTCAAGTAATTCACGTCTTCAGTTTTCAAAACCGCACAAGATTAGCCAATATAATTATGACATCAGGCATTCCCTCAGTTCCCAACAAATAAATTATATTATCCAGTTTCATCAAGGACTTGTTCTATTGAATTTCTTCAATCCATTAGTCATAGGACTCTCAACATTGGAATCCTCCTTAAAGCCTTTAATTCTCATTAGTTTTCGACTTAGTCATCAAGCTCGCTTATCAATTTCTTTATGAAGCAGAACTAGTTACAAAACTTATGATTTAAATGTTTTACCTCCACCCCTTATGAACTATGGTCAAAGACAATAAGGGTAAGAACCATGGTCTGTCGACTGCCCGATATGAGGTGTACCATACCGAGCAGAAACCAGTACGAAACTTAACTTTAAGTCGACACAAGCCCTGTACTGCTCCATACCGAAGTGTACCAGCCTGTATCGAGGTACGTACCAGCCCGTATCGAGGCGTACCAGCTTGTATTGAGCCGTACCGAGATAAAAATCTCCCTATTTCGGTACAGAAGTGTGCCATACCGTACTGTACCGAACCCAACTAATCAGGTACCGATACGGTATCCGGTACCGAGATTGCGGCCCTTGGTAAGAATTAAAGCCAATCTTAAAAGTGAGAATTGCACCAAATGAAGAAATTAATGATGTCGCTTGGAAAGTTTTGAAATCCTATACAATGCCTTTGTATTGTTCATATACAAGCAAGATTGATACATAGTAATGCCCCTCATATCTACTCACGGTTCACCTACCTACTCACAGTTCGCCAAACCGAGAATGATACCCCCATGTCAATATGGCATGCAATACAATGTTGAGACAGTACACAACACTTGAGATTTTAAGCCTTTCTTCAAACTAATAATTGAACCTATACGATTAACATAATGTAGCACAATATTGTTATTTGACACCACAAAAGATCTGCTCTTCAAGAGACCAATTAGTTTGATATAATCCACAAATGTAGCAGAGCTTTTGAATACTCAATATAACCCCAATTTAACTATTGGGGTAGTATACATAATTACATTATATTAGAAACACCAAAGAGGTGCCTCCAATCTATTAAAAATTAATCTTGCAGGCATGCCAAACCCTAAAAACCCTGCTCAATATACTGATTGCCTCATTTTCAACATGCAACTCATCTTGGACAACCCAAATCACTATCCTATCACCCAAATGACCTATCATTTGGTATCTTCGAGGTAACTTTATATATGCAACCTACAGGAAACAAAAGGGTGCTCAATATACTGATAGCCTCGGTTCGGACATACAACTCATCTTGGACACCCCAAAGCACCATCCCACCACCCAAATGATCCGTTATTTGGTGTCCTAGAGGCAGAGAAACTTCATATATGCAACCTATGAGCTTTCCTAGGCTCATCTTGTCCCTTGCACTTCAATGATTATCTGAATCAAAACCAATTTCTACATCTGCAAAGTCTATTTCAGCATCATAAGATCCACTTCCTCATGCTTTATGACTAGGCTCAATTTTCCATATCTCTGACTCACGGATTGCTAACTCTCTAGATGATGTCATTTCACCTTCTAATGATTCTCTCGCCTTCCTTCACTTAAATTGTAAGTTTAACAGTCCTTGTGGGTTTTCCTGGCAATCATAGCTTCTGGAACTGAATTGGAGCCCTAAACCCAGATCAACATAAGGAGCAGAACTAGCAGGTTCACTGTTCTGAATTTAACCTCATGGAAACTAATCTCCAAGAGTAAATGATATCTTGGATCAATGCTCCCCTAACTTCTTCATTAAATTTGCCAATTCATTTGCCACAACTGCCAATATCCATACCAGTTATCTCAATGTACCATTTACGGTGTACCAAGTAGGCAAGTAGGCACCCAAAAAACATTTTATCCATTATAAATTAGCAAATTTTCCCTCTGCTTATACCAAAAGCTCACATGAACATCTGTTCTGACTTCTGAAAAACAAATTAGAATCATTCATTCAATTCCACATATTATTCCAAATATAACATACAAGAAAAACTGCAATTTCACATATTCCAACTATATGCAGTATTGAGTAAGCATCCACATTGCACGTTCCTAATCAAAATCCACACAAAACACCCACTAGTGCATACGAGCACAACGTAGTTGTAGTGCATCCAATGATAGACACCAGTTTCCACCTCTATCATGCAAAACATTAAAACAAAGTGATTCTAGCCATGAGTAACCACTGGGCACCTAACAGTCTCCAGTAAGAAGCTATGGTTTTCACACAAAAAGAAAAAAAGAGAAATATACCTAAGAGTTTGATGGTAAGCGGGTCGCATGGTAAATTAAGAGTATCAAAAATGATATTATGTGAAAGGTAAAATGCTAGAGGAAAACTATTTCAGTTGAAAATTATGGATGGTTTAGTTTTGGATATTGCGAGGTTGTTTCCATGTTTCGAACCATGACACCCAGGTCACAGTGGAGCAACCTTACCATTGTACTAAGACTCACTCTCCAGTTTGCTACAACACCGGTAATTCAAGCTTCATGTTAGGTTAGAAGAAAGGGACTGTTTCACTAATTCAGAAAACATTAGTGCATTAGCAAACAATAAATCTGAATTTGAAAGAAATAAAAAAATAAACTATAAGTACTTTTTATGGTTAAATATATAAAGATGAGGTGCATTGGCAAATTTTGCATCGACATGTGTTATCTTGTGAAAAAAATAAAAAAAAAAAGTGAATGTTTAAAAAAAACAGTGTTTGAAACTTGAGGTCATACAATATAAGTTTATACAAATGGTATGCTGTATGTATGTGTACGTGAATGGCTATGTGCATGCAAATGAGAAAACCTGAAAGAAAATAAAGAGCTGACAACTGAACTTGGGGAAGCAACGGAAGCTAAGAATGAGCAATCAGCACTTCTAAGCTTCCAATACAGAGGATGGCAAGGAAAAAAAAAAGAAAAAATGAATTTATTTACAAATTATACAATTAAAATTATAGAAAAAAATGCAATCTTTAATCCTTGAGAACTACAAAGGCTCTGAAAATCCAGCTCTACCTACTTATTAAAGAAAACAAAAATACCTGGGAAGGAATTATAGTTCGCTGCTGCATGGTTTGGTCTCAACCGATCATCTCCTTGATGTAACTGAATTATGCAGTCAATGGTCATTGAACCTTCTATAAAATAAACACTTAAAAACTTGATAATAGTTTCTATGTTAAAACATCATTTACCTGCATAGGCAAACCCCGATTTTCATGAAGAACTCTATCAGAAGAAATAGAATTCTCCCCACTGCGAAAATATGATTGATGGTTAGGTCGCTTTTTATTAAAACGTATAGTTTCTGGTTCTAAAGTAAATTCTTTGGGTTCCCTGCTCAGTTGTCTTGGATTCATCTCCTCCTCCAATGGAAACCAATTTCCCCGTGATTGCACTGGAGGAACTGCAACATGGAGAGGGGATCTCACAGTAAATGAAGGAGTAGGATCTCGTGTGTCTTGACCATGTTGCAATATAAGAAGTCTTCTCCTTGTGTCTGGATCTAATTCTGACTCTGGAACCTCACCCTCTTCCCTAGCAGGAGAACCTTGCAAACTAGGTTCAGGAAGGCCAGATTGACATACTAATGGCCTGCCTAATGCAATCGGCTGTGGGCAATTGTTGTTAGGCAAAGGCATCATCGCTTGAGTGGCTGTCTGCGGAAGTGCAGCAGATGAAGAAGCCATAACGTGTTGAATAGAAGAAACTGACCTCGGGTCAAAGTTATTGACCATGGGATGAATAGCCTGCACATTGCAATTTGCCTCCTGAACAAAGGTCAAAATGACGTGAAATGCTGCAGACATAATGGATATCTTTCATCGTGCATTTGATTACTAAGTTTTGTTTCTCTTAACCATATGTAACCAAAAAATCAGTGAAAAAAACAGTGAAGGTTTGGAAGCATATAGACCTTCAATCTCCTCTCAACCTCAGCATCTGTCATGCCCTCAAAACAGAGCTGATCTTTATTTCCATTTGAAGTAGCATTGTCATCCTGAACCAAAGAAAAGGGAGTAACTATATTGCAGAGAATAACTATACAACCACAGGTTTCATCAGATTTACCTCTGAAATTAAATAATTGCCCACATCTGGAGCAGATGGGAAATCTTTCCATTCATCTTCATAGAAACTGTCACTAATTCGTGGCAGTAAGCCTTCATCAAATTCTCTGTCAATAAAAGTCATGACTTGTCATATCAAGAAAATGTTGACAATTTATGTGCAGCAGACTGCAGAGTTAATTGTCGTTTCACCATGGTAGTCAAGACACATATTGGTAAAAGGTAAACACTATTAATGGGAAATTATATTTTCTTACTTGAAAAAACCACCCCTAACATTGCATGCAACATTTCTTGCAACACATAAAACTGGGACGTTGCCATTTGCCTATGAATGAGTCAAAAAAAAGGTTTCTTTTAGTAGATTCAGGCAATAAAGAATCGCAGAGTTTTAGTCTCACAGCCAGAGATTGTTATATGCAGATAATTGTACCTCTGCCTGAGGGGCATAATATGGAGCAAAAGCAGGGACAACATGAACTCGAGGTTGATCTTTTTCATCCCAAACTTTCAGACGATCATCAATCACTAGTGCCATCTTTGGATGGCAAATTCCATCTTGAAAGACACTAAGAAGTGACTTTCTTGAGCCTGCCAGCAATATATCGATACCAAATTATAAAAATCAAATGTACAATGGGCCAGAATAAAAGCTGAATATAAATATATATAAGGATACGAAGAGCTACGAAAAATGTTAAGGATCACTCAGCAGGTTTCTTATTTGGCTTCCATCATCATAAAGAAATGCCAAGGATGTAGATGGCAACATACAACAGCAAGATCTCTGCATGACACACCTGATTTGACACACACTATCCGGTCAAGAAGTTGTATAGAGCTGATCAAGCTTGAATCTGGGTCAAGAAGTCTCCACATTTCCAAAGCATAATCTCTTTCTGCCATTGTACAAACATAGACCTCAAAACGCTTGCGACCTCGGGCAATTAAGTAGCTTCTTAGCTCCTCCCATGCAGGTCTTAGCCGTACAAGGACGCTAGTATCCCGTATCTGCAAAGATTTAAGAAAACTCTCTGTTTATATTTGTGATAGTATTGGTCTAGATAAAATCCAAGCAAGGAATTTCTGTTAATACAAGTTCTGGTTCATTAAGGCAAAAATTGGATTCTCATGATTTCTCTATGTAAGTTAGCAAGTAGCATACTATTTGAATCAGAAAACCTAAAAAAACCTTTCCTTGTCCAAAGAATACCTCAATGGACTTCATTTGATAAATCAAATAGATAGCAACTCATATTCATTAGATATTGCAGATTCAATAAGGAGTTCCCTCTGACTCTTTTAAACAGTTGATTGCATGACAACAATTTGTTTGAGCAAAAATGTCCAAATATAGAGTGGCATGTCAACGCAATGAAGATCAAGGAGAAAAAGTCCCCGCATTTTACAAGCATTAAGATAGGATAGGAAAAACATACCAAAGGATTAACACGTGTAAGAATGATATTCTTCTCTTGTAACCTTATAACTGGACGGGTTATCAACTGGTGACTATCAGATAAAGGTGGTACAACCTCAGACTGAACTTTATAGACCTTCCCATTTTCAACGACTTGGTCATTTTCTGCGTACTGCTTCAAGATAGATTTGTCATCTTGATAGCGCTTGATCTCAGCCAACATACCAGTAACACGTTGCGGATCTGTCTCATTACTTAATTTTCGCTGAAGAGCATCAATCCTGTCCTCAAATGAGCGTAAAGTATTAGCAACTATAAGGGTTTCATCAAGATCAAACACAATCCCAAGGCACCTCAGGTTCAACATGCCAAGGCACGAATTGTACAGTCCCGATGCAACATTAAAACCCCAAAAACATGCATGGTGCATGAGGTTTTTCCCGGAATTCATGGCCACCAAGTGCAGTTCTTCCCCTCCTACTGGGATAACTGCAGTCTGCAAGCATAAAAAAGAAACATGACACACTAAGATGAATTTGTTATTTAAAAAAAGAAAAAACCACAATAGAGAACATATCAATTAACATGGCCATTCAAATAAAGATAAGTTACAGCACTAGTGTATCATACATGGATACGCATCAAGAATACCATACATACAATTAACAAAAGATGATATAGGAGAAAATTTTTCCCTTAAATGAATTATGTTAATTATTTAACAACTAAAATATCAGAAAAAATTGGTAATATCTAAGGAACTCACATAACATTAGGCATCACACAAGCTTTTAGCTGCTCTACAGTGAGATCTGGCTCGTTGCACCATTAATAAACATGCAAATAGACATAAATATACAGATATACAAACTTGATTTTTCAACAAAACTGAGAGATCTTAATCAACTATGACCAGCAATGGAACAATTAGCTTTCATTGCATTCATATGAACTAATTCTCTCTAAAAAAAAATGAAAAGTGAACAAAAATTCAGAAAGACAAGATACATTTTTATTCCTATGTAGAGAAAACTGGTACAGTCAAAAAAAAAAAAAAAATCATATGGTCCCGAGTCACCTATATCATAAGTAAACACCAATATGATATACAACCCAATATAGATCTTTAACCAATATTAAAAATCAATGCAACTTTCTTAAAAACCCTTGAGAAATGCCTCTCTTTGCAAATCTCAAATGATTCAAAGTTTCAAACCTTTAACCATCCTCAGTTAAGGGATGCTTGAAATCAAAAACTGCATATTCTTTGACATCGGTACTAAGAACGCAAGAGAAGTACCAATGATCCAAATAGCCTGATTCAGAATTTGTTTTTGAGAAATGCTTAGAAAATTTGATAATAGTCAGATCAGCATCCTAAAATTGCATCCAAACATAAGTCCAGTTTTGGATCCTAGATATCAGATACAAATCATTACGTGATTCAGCTAATGTCTTCTTCAACTTCACAACCATGCCAGCTGCAGAATATGTTGCACTTGCATATATCTTAGCAAGCCTGGAATCACAAACTTCCCTTAAGGCTTCACTGACCTAGGTTACCAGGATACCAGAAAAAAAAAATCATATTTTTTTTCAAAGAGCCCTGGAATTTGTATTGGCAAGATGAATCAACCACAACTGTTTGGTCAATACCAACTAAATTAAATCCTTACCAAAAGCCTATGTGGTAGTCTTAAGCTGTCTTAAAAAATGGACAACATCAGAAAGATCATGCTAACATATCAGCTGCAAACTAAATGCGACAAACTTGTCCTGATCCTCATAGTTACAGAGAACTCGTACTATCAACATCAACATCCAAATCAATCAGTGCAATCACTAATCTGAATCCCATGAAGTTTACTCCAAGTGAGAACATGGGTTTTAAGAAGCGTCACAGAGTTCCATACACCCACATCCTTTTTCCAAAGTGCAATGGGTTCCCTCTCAATACAGAATGGCCTAAATCAAAAATTTCCATAAGGTAACAATTCCCAAAACCATTAAACTCCATTTCAACATTATCTCAGGAGGTTGGATTGCACAGCAGCACTAATACAACCCCTTATAATTCAAACTACAATATTTAAAAATTGTGATTCCTTTTATTTATTTCAGTAAACTTTTTGTTTCAGATAATGAAAATGTGAAAGTGAAACTACAAGGGTTGATTTTGGGCATAGTCGGTGCACAATCCTTAGATTCAAGATTCATCTTTTATTAGGAATTCTATTTCATACAGAAAAATTGAACTCTAGTGTTTCTAGAGTCCCACTTTACATGAGACTTGCATGACATTTATCACCGTTACTTATTGACATTTTGTTGAGTTACAAGAGTGCTATGTCATAAGAACAGTGTTTTAGTGTAGTTTTGAGTATTTAAATGAGTGTAATGTGGAGTTCCGGTTTTTGTAGATTGACTATTTATCCCTGGAAACTAATTGATATCCTTTGAGTATTTAAATGAGTGTAATGTGGAGTTCCAGCTTTTGTAGATTGACTATTTATCCCTGGAAACTAATTGAAATCCTTCTCATTAGGCTTGCATTTTTTTAAAGTTATAAACCCTTATCCTACCACTTTTCTCCTTTTATATTACTCTCTAACATTTTCATAATTCCTAAAAGAGATTTTTGTTCTACTTATTTCTTTTTTATCTAGAAACAGTATATCTTATCACTTACTCTCTTCTCAGCATCTCATCAATATAAAAGTAAAGATAATTAATTATCTGATCCACTTTGTCCAAACACATCACTTCTAGCATATACTTCTTTTCATATCTACCTGCTGTAAGATTTTGGACTTCTATTTCACTGGCTCAAAGCAATATGGTCAGCAGGGATCAGTCTTTTAGAACAATATGCTTGTCTGTAATCAGAGGAAGCAAGTTTCCCATATTCAAAGACTACAATTAAGTTTTATTAATTTTCTTAGCAAGCCTGGTAGTTTTCACATGTCTAAGCATAAGTTCTGAAAGTATAATTCATCATGAATCATTGTATTCTAAATATATACCATCATACTTCCAGATATCCATCTCAGTGGAATGACAAATTCACCTTTTCAAGTATAAGACAAGTCATACAAAGTTTGTCTTATAAATCTCCATGTCCTTCAAAAAGCACAAAATTCCATCACCAACTACATACAGATTCCTGCCCTATTTTGGCCCAATGTACCTCCTCAAATTTCCATAATCACCCGGTTCTTACCAAGCATTGTTCCAAAATTTCCTTGAGTATAACTAACTTTCAGTAACAAACTGATGGCAAGCATAGTTTGTCAAATAAAAGAAGAAAACAAACAGCCACTTGCTCCTACTTATTTTGGCAGGGCGCATAAGATCAATCTTCTCATTAGTTCAACTTAAATCTCATAGAAAGTAAGAGCACTTTTTAAAGGGATTATTAATGCAAGGATAAATTATACAGGCAAACATCCTAGAAGACCCTCTTATAGTAAGGTTCTCTATGGCTTTTCACTGGGTTTTTCTCCAATAATTATTAAAGAAAAGAACAACAATCTAAAGGAAGATTTTTACATGATGTTCAATTTTGTTGATTTATCTATTTTCTCTAAATTAACTCTAACCCTCATTTGCAAGCATGCTTAAAAGAAAGCAAAGTTCAAGGCCAAGTTAGCAAATAAGACTTCACATTCCCTTAATCCAAAACTTGTAGTCCTTCACACCAAGCAGACATACCATTTACATTCAATTGTCAAGAAAAAGATAGTGATGAGTAAAACAAACAAAGAAAAAAAAATGGATCTACAGATATGAGCATAAAGTCAATCACTTCACGATACCAATTCTATCAACCATATCCAAGTCAGCAATTCCATGAACTTGGCACTACATTTAAATATAATATGCCCAGGGCAGAATATATACATAAGACATTTGGTCGGCTTTAGCTAATAACATTTGATACCTGTTAGAACTGTTAACAGTAATGATTGTTATAGAAAATACCATAAATCTAAGACATATTCAGCAAAAAAAACCATCTTAATTAGCTGGAAAAACGAATCTTCAACAGTACTGCTTTAGTTCAACTATCCACAAGTTAGACTGTCCATGATTTAACCGTTGCAATTTATTCCACAGTTAAATTATGTACATACAGATTCATGAGGCAGTCATCTCTAAAATTGTGTCCTGAGACTGTTAATAAGCACAGATTAGTAAAAATATGAATACCGCAGCTTCAATTTCTTACAGTACTAATTTTGCAACACCAGTGTCCTGTCAAGAAGCCACTAGAAAAGGTTTCAGTTCTGCTAAATCCATTGTAACCAAGATTAAGCAAAATCATGAAGAATGAATTTCACCAGTATATTCCCTTCCACAAAAGCATGAATTCAGTAGTCAGGTCATAAGTGTGGCATTTTAGCAAAGTGATTCCACTGATATTATTAGATTTTACTGTTCACCATCCTGCTGCTGTCATTAAAACCCTTCTGTATGTTTCTTTTTTGGGAATAGTACCTTGTTCTCTCTGAGGCAAGCGGCGTGCAAGGAGCACAGCGGCGACTCATCGGACGGTGGCGACCTTGATTCCATTTTGAAGCTGACGCCGCCGGAGGCGATGGTGTGGAGGACGGCGAGCGGCAGGCACCGCTCGCTCGACGGGGAGAAGTGGGAGATCCGGATCTCCCTGACCCACGCGCCAGGGTTCGAGTTCTGGGGGAAGATTTCCGCCTCCCCAATTAGAGAATTCCCATGGTAAACAGCCGATTTGAACATGTTTAAGATGATATTTTTTTCAGATCAAAACCAGAAACCCTTTCTTGGCAGAACAGATCTAGGTTTGATCCTCCTTTAACCGTCCTGAAGCAATTCGATCTTAGATAAAAGAATGCCTTCTTTTTTCCAACGAAAGGCAGAAAAGAGGATCTTTTTTTTCCGTGAAAAGAAAAGGGAAAACCAAGTTCCAATCTCTCTTCAGTAAATCAAAAGGAACCAAGATCTCGGTCCGGTTCCTTCTTCAAGGGTTCCATCAAATAGATCAAGGCCATGGGATTCGATGTTTTAGAAGGGAAAGATCTGTTCTTACGGAATCCAATGGAGGAAAAAATAAATTCTCTCTTCCTGTTCTTGAGAGAGAGAGGGGGGGGGGGGGGGGGGTGGGGGGGTTCGATTCGTCGCTTGGTGCTCGGATTCGATTCAAGAGGCCTCGGGAAAGGGTTCGAAGGCCTTCGCCGTTCCAAAGAAAAAACTCGGAGCCGAGAGGGCCAATTCTAAGGTTTTCGGTGCGTCTGGAGTTCCACCGGCCGCTCGCTGCTCCGGTAGCGGGCAGCGATGGGAAGTCTAGAAACCCTAGGCGTCAAACCAGAGGAGTAGAGAACGGGAATCCTAAACACCTCGGTCCAACTCGTAGAATAAAAAATAATAAATAATCGCTAGAATAACAACTGTAAAGGTACGGAGGGTGTGGATGGAAATATACATCTCTCGCGCGCGCGCTCGAGCCTCAACTCGGAGACGATGACCCCACCCGTACACGGTGTCAGCATGATTTAGATTTTGATGGCGGACTCGGTCAGCGAACAAATTAATGAGAGGGGAATTATAGGATTTTCAAGCAGCGTATATGATTATGGTGGGAAGATAGCAGGATTAGGAAGGGCGGCATTGATCGGTTGGGAAACCTTGCATGGTTAGGTTGGACATTACCTTGTGCGACGAAGGTAACGGGAAAGGGTAATTGGATTGAGGAGAAGGATGATGGAGTTCTACATCAATGGGTTTATTTACTGCCGGCAATTCAAGCAGACAGCTGGTTCACTCTTTTTTTTATATGTGTTTCATTGATTGGCTCCTATCTATGAATGCATTGTTTTGTTTGCAGCATTGCCCAACGATTTGCGCATCTTACCAAATTTGGCGGATTAGGAACGTCCGTATCTTTGACGAACGCAGCCGAGAGTTGTGGTGGAGAGCGTCCATGTGCAAACGGCAGAACTCAATCATATCATACATGTTGAAGGGACCTTGACAGCTCGGGACATCTGGAGTTTTTATTTTGCTTCGGCAGCATCTCGTACGATATTTTTCACCTGGAAGCCTCTACTTTCGGGTTTCCTCAAGATCAACTTCGATGGATCTGTCTTGGACGGAGGTACGTGGGGCGGTATGAATTTTGTTATTCGGGACTCGCTGCCAAGGTCGTGGCTGCATGAGGCAGACAACTCTTCGACATTTCAGTTTCAGGTGCGGAGCTGAGGACCGCTTGGGCGGGCCTTCGCCATGCGCGGTGTGTTTTACGGGCTAGTTCCATTATCCTAGAGGGGGACTTGGGCACGGTCATCCACACCGCCCCTTTGCTCCGAAACATCGGGGCATTGGTGAGAGACGAAGGGGCCTTTCAGGCCAAGCATGTTTTTCGTGAAGCCAATGAGGCTGCGGACTGGATGACTGATTATGTAGTCGGTCACTCTAGCAATACCCTATGGGTTAGAGATGTGGAGCTGCCCATGGCACTTCGAGATATTTTGTTTTTTTTATTTTATTGGGTGTATCCGTATTCGTTAGGTATGATCTATCCGCTTTAACAACAACCAAAAAAAAAAAAAAAAAAAAAAAGAAGAAGAAAGAAAGAAAAAGAAAAAGAAGGGATTTTGTATAAAAATAGATAACCGGCTAAATGCCAATCAACTAGTCGTTTGAGTTATTGTTGATTATGAACTTTCCTGTGGGGCTACGTTATGATGTGTTCGACAATAACCTGCAAATCATCGCTATCCTTCATAGAGGATTTAACTTCTTGCAGAACCACATAACCCGTTAAATATAATTAAATATCATATATGTGCATGTGGCAGATGGAGGGCTATATCATTTGTAAACATGGTGCCCGATGAAACTACTCGTGCTTTGGCTTTATCTCGGAGAATTTTAAGTGTTTATATATGGCAAGACATATGATGTATCTTGCTCTTCTCTTACAAAAATTAATATAAGGACAAATTTTGTGCGGCTTTCCAGTACACTCCAGCATCAATAAATCTACTAATCGTACCTATCCTTACTTGCCAATTGAGAAGTTGGCCAAATATCTACAAAGCAGCAAATATTTGACTGGATTTATGTCAATATAATCTTGTCAGTCTAGATTATGACCTTTATCATGCCATTGTTCATGAAAGTATTAGATAGAAGCTTGTGACCATGACTAAGATTAGAAGCATTAGCCCCCATATAGTCAGTAGCCTAATTCAACATGCAATTTAGCTTGGATTAATTGTGATAAAACCTAGGTTCAATTTCTTCCACCATGATTGCACGGGTTTCCAACAAGCATTCCACTTATTGGCATCCATTTCTTATAGATATTTCGGACTTCGTGAACAGGTAACATGGAAGTCGAGCATCCCACATCTTGTAAGAAGGAAACCGAGCTATTGATTTTCTAGTTGGGGTTGCTTGTTCTAATGCAAATGAAGTAATCTAGAGTATGTTGAGCTTGGTAACCCTATCAATTTACAAATCTAGGTTTATAAAGGTCTAAAGTACTTTAGGTGGGGCTTAAAGTAGGTTGGATATAATTCGACCGACATATCACATGCATGAATGGATTCAATCGTGGATTGGCTAAATCTGCTGCCAAACTCTTTTGACACCATGGTGGTAGTCAGTTAATGCGACCAAAAAGTACGAATGAAAAATGAAATGAAAGTAATATTTCAATCCTACCGGAAAAAAAGGCTAATGACTTGGCATTGGACTTTGGACACTTGCAAAACTATGTGGGAAAAGGAAGGTGCGGTTGTATTAAGAGATGTCTTAAGAGGGGCTAATGCCCCTCTCCCAAAATGTCAGGAGTTCACATAATGGGGAGCCTACATGTTGAGATTTGACCACTGTTACAGATTTTGAGATCAGTTGTAAGTAAAATTTTTATGAAGATCATGATGTCATGGGATCTCCACTCTTTCCCAACCAAAGTCCAAAATCTACTGCTTTAAGATCCCTGCTTATCAAAAAAACTACCAACATGTTCAAAAACTAATAATATCTATTTTTTTTAATAAGGTTGGAAGTGGGCCCGACTCGAGGCTAGTTAGGCCCGGCCAACTTTGAGTCCCGCTATGGGATAAGCCTGACAGAATTCGGATTAGGTTTTGGCATAAATGTGGAGCTCATAGATACTTTGGGGCTGGGCTAGAGTAGATCCTTGGCTCGGCCCATCTTTGCCCAAGCCCGAGCCCAACCTTGACAACAAAGCCCAAATTCAGCCAAAAGCAGCCTAAAATCAGACCCAAATTAGGTAAGAGGTCTGACCCTTTAATAACTTAAAGCGGTATAACAAATGGGTGTGCTTACGTGATTAAGGGGTGATTCAAAGGAAATCTCCTGACGTTTTTACCCTCCAACCTCCACTAAGTGGTCGTGGTCCATAGCTTCCTAAAGCTCTGTTACTCACGAGATCCATGGCCTCGCCCCATGGCTTCTGCACCATCGCCTCGATCTTTGCGGCTTTGGCGACACTGACGCCCTGCTTGGTGTCTCCTCTTGCTTCATATTCCACCTCATCGGCAACTTCGTCGCCCTTATTGACGCTTTTGGCCAAGACCAAGTAGCGATCCCCTCTTTCTCCTTAGCTTTCTTTTAATCCTTTTCTTCTTAATTTCTATTTAGTTTTCTTGATACATAGAAGGCATTTGTGGTAGGGCACTACTAGGGGGTGATGGTAGCGTGGAGTTTGTGTATGTTATGGTTGGAGAAGGTGAGGACTTTGGTGAGTTTGAGTATGTTGTTCATGCCTCAACCACCCAAGAAGTCAAGTGCGGTACCTAAGGGCCCTTTCTGAAGAAGTTGACCGGCCTCGCATTGACCCACTTTTTGCTTGAGCTCGAACCTAGATTTTCCAAAATATTCAGGCTTAAGCCCGACCCAAAGCACAACAAAGAAAATTTCGATTAAGCCCAAGTAGGGGCATGGCCCGGCCTAACCTTGCTCATTTCCATCCCTACTCTTTAAAGATAAAAAGAGTATAATACATACAAAATCAATAACAACACACAATTTTGACAAAGAAGAAGACCAGAAAGATTAAAAAAAAAAAAAGAAAAGAAAGGATAAAAAGCATATATGACTAAGCAAAGTTAACTTTTAGCCTTCTTCACCAACAACACCAAGGCTAGTAAGAGATCCCTTCTCTCTCTACTAAGAGTTAGGCTAGAATGCATCCGAATGAATTTAACCTCAAATACTCCCCAAAGGAAATCAATGATCAACCTCTTAAAATGAAATTTATGATATTGATCATTATCTATGGTGTATAAAAACCTAAAAGCTAAAAGTTACATATTTTTGAGTGGAGAACTCAATACAAGCTAAGCATTCATGTAAAAATTCTTGTCATTAATATTGTCATCACTAATATGATTTTTTCTCCTTTTTCAATTATTCTTGAAATGTTATATAACAATATAATAAATTATAATAAATGAAAAGCTTAAAAGCAAATATTTTATTACATGTTAAATAATAAACTTAATAATAGATGAGCAGAAACTCCGATAAAATATTTAAACCGATATAGTATTATCGATTTAGATAAATATAATATTTACATATTTTAGCTAGATAATATTTTCAAATATAAACTAAATCACTTCTGTAAGTATTATTAATACTTAATATTGATAGCATTAAGATATTCCATTATCTATCACTTATAATCACTTGTCACTAAATAAAGAGATAAAAAAATACTCACTTATTATATATATTTTTTAATAAGTGATTATTAAAGGGTTATCTTACTCTTGATCAGTTATAAGATCCTTACTAATTATCCAGAATAAAGAACCATACTTGTGATATTATTAATACAAACATCTACATGGTTTCACTTCACATCACTATATGTTAGTGAACCACACTCACATTTTTTTCTTTTCTTTCTTAGTACGTATCCCTCATATACATAGAAGCACAACATTTAGTGAGTGTAATTTCCATATATTACTACTACCTGTTGGTCATCTTGCACTAATGTAACTATATCCAAATTTTTCCATCCTATTTTCCTTTCTTCTTATTTCCTCTACCTATCTAAGTATTATTATTCTATTTGACCCATGTAAATTAGACCAGTGTTAGTATGCAACTCACATTCTGTCTGTATTGCTACAGATTGCACCTTGCATCTGCCTGTGTTTCAAAATCAGAAAGCAGAGAGATTCACAGGGATGTAATACCATTATTGTGTTCCATATTTTTGGTCAATCAAGGAGTGGGGAATGCTGCTGGAGAGGAAAGAAATTTACTTTGTGAAAGTACATGATCATTGGATCATAAATTTTCAGTAGATCACTATTTTTAGGCAGGACGCACGCATGCACGCACGCACGCACGCACGCATATATAGAAATGATAGTTTGTCCCAGTGGATGAGACTCTCGTCATTTTGGGGTAATGGAAGGGTTAGATGTTTACAAACTTACTCGACACAAAGATTGTTTTTGTGTTTTGAACCTGTGATACTTAGGTCACAATGAAGCAATCTTATAGTTGTGCCAAGGCCGCTCTTTTGGCAGTTTCAATATGACAATTTCAAAATAAAGGAATAATCATTCTTGGTTCAATCTACCATTTTTTATACCGAGCATACCATAATTGAATCTTGTATACACCACTCGGTAATATGAATCTTTTGTACCGAGCAATCTTTTATCCCATATTCATTCTTGAATCTACCATTTTTTATATGCCACTCTCTCACCATTAACTATCACCTTGGCTTTCTCCTCCTTGTCCATCATATTAAATCTTTTTTAGAAAACATCCAAACAGATCGAACCCTTTTATTCAACTTTAAACATATTGGACTCTATCACCGCCTCTCTCTTCTCTATTTTCTAAAGCGTGCATTGTATGTGCCCAATTGCTAGTGTATGCACACATACACACATATATATATATACATATACCTATGTATGTTATGTATATATGTATACATATGTATGCATGTACACACATGTACATGTATATACGTATATATACATATCTATCTATATGTATGTATATGTATATATACATGCATGCATGCAAAGATGCTCAGCTAGAAGTGAGGAAGGGGGTGAGACAGGGAAAGTCAACCGCAATGAGGGGGAATCTGTGTAGAAGCTTTGCCCCTTGCTTTGTAGATATAGTTATGAACTTAATGACCTTATTCTCCTGGAACACTATCTAATCAAATAGTTCCCCTCTATCTTCTTAACATAAGAATGAATGCCTCCATGCATGCGTTTAGTTATTTATTGAAAGAAACTGAAATGATTTCCTTAAAACTAAGATGTGTAAAAGACGCACATGGAAGTGATTTAATGTGAAATAGTTAAAGAGTATCCATTACCAGATTTTCCTATTGTGCCATCAGATTTCAACTCAGAAGTTCAAAAAATCAATACAATTCATACAAAATTGTTTATTTTGGATAGCGCCAACCATGCTGCAGATCTGGTCACATATTACATAACACAATAATATTTCCTGAACTAACCCATAGATACTAAAATTTTTAGCAAGTTACTGTGCATGTACTACCACTGGTGTTGGAATGTCATAGGGACCATGTCAAACAATACTATGAAATGAGAACTTTATGACCTGAAGCTACCTTAGGTTGAATAATTGCATGGCTGAAACAAAACAGCTGTCTCATTGTTCCCTGGTATTCAATATCAACTTGTCATCAAGTCTAAATAAAGCCAAGCAGTAATTTTTATTCCATCTATTTGGAGTTGGCATTTTGGATCAAGCTATCATCCATTTAAGTTTAATTGCATATTGAACCTGATTAGTTGATAACTCATGATGTGGATTGCCAGTTGGTGGGTAGATGATTCGGTGTTGGCTTAAATTAGTTGCTAGATAGATAAAAAGCCCATTGAAAACTTCTAATGATTGCTATGAAAGCAGCCAATGCCAACCTCAAATCTTGCTTGGTGCATTTCTTACTAACTAGGCCTAGGTAGTTATAGTACTGGATAGTTCTCCCCAAGGTTCGCCGAACTAATACTGGAGGGCTTATTGGCCGATGACCAGTTTGACATGGCGTGGATCCATATTGTGCCGTTCTGTGGCATACCAAAATAGAGAGACCCGAGATGGAGGGGGAGGGGGAGAGAGAGGAAAAAAGAGAGGGAGGGAGGAAGGGTGAGGGAGAGGCTTGGATCCGGTGAGAGGGATAGGAGGGGGAGAGAGAGCAACTTTTACCTAGGGAGAGGAGGGGGACAAAGAGTGACTTACCTAGGGAAAGAGGGGAGAAGAGGACCAGCCATAGTGTCATCCTTTGTGGAACAGAGGAGAAAGGGAACGAAGTAGAGAGAATCACAATCACGGTCCTCAGTTTCAAAACCCTTTTTATTTTAAAATTTCGAGTTGAAATTGGTAGACTATTTATCGAGTTCACTAAAAGAAAGTTGGCAAATGGTTTGTCGACTTCAATTCGAATTTTAAAAATAAAAAAAGTTTTTGAAACAGAAGACCATGATTGTGATCCTCAATTGATTCATTTTGGTACACCTCAAACTGATCGGTACAGTATGGATCAGCAACCCTTGGTTCTCCCTCCCCTTTCTCCAGAAAAGAGAAAAAAAGAAAGGGGGAGAAAAGCTGATAGCAATTTCGAAGAAATTCTTCTAGGGTCTAATTTTTGTTTCCATAAACCAAGCAAATTCTGCAATCTTCACAAGAGATAACAGATACAAGCAACAAGAAACAACCAAAATTCTCCAAAAACCTTTTTGTTCTAAAAAAATCTCCAGAAAAATCGGAGGCTTTCACTTTCTAAATGGCTTGCTAGAGTTTTCTATCTTATTCTGTCCTAATTTCATTTAGTAGAATGTGTTCCGGTGTGATTAGATATTCATTAGGGTGATGCATACCATTTTCTTAATCATGTTTCTTTGTTATAATATTAGCTTTCTTTTTTCTAAACAGATTAAAATGCCTGGTAAAGTTCCAAATGAGCTTTTGTATGGAAGAGTTGGATACTTATGGGCTTGCTTTTTCTTGAATAAACATATAGGTGAAGGGACAATCTCTTCAACCCACACAGTGAGTGATTCTTCTCATCTCCACTCCTGTTGTTGTTTTCTCTCTGTGAGTCTCCATAATGACTTTTAATCTAACATTTATTAACTGTGAAAATTAAACCTGCATAGGGTGCAATAGCAAAGGAAATCATCATGGATGGACAGAGGCTATCCAACAGAGGCAGCTGCCCTCTTATGTATGAGTGGTAGGGGGAGAAATATTGGGGTGCTGCTCATGGACTGGCAGGGATTATGCACATCCTGATGGATGTGGAACTGAAACCGGATGAGAAGGAAGACATAAAAGGTACCCTCCACTATATGATTCAAAACCGCTTCCCTAGTGGGAACTACCCCTCGAGTGAGGGCTCCTATGATGACCGCTTAATGCATTGGTGTCATGGTGCCCCAGGCGTTGCTCTAACTCTCACCAAGGCCGCTCAGGTGATCATCCTGCCATCACAATAGTTTGATTCACTTCACTTAATGCAGACTCCAATATCAACAAAATATTATGATCAGGTCTTCCAAGAAGAGCAGTTTCTGCAGGTGGCTGCAGAGGCTGCCGAGGTGGTATGGAGCCGAGGCCTGCTAAAGAGAGTGGGAATTTGTCATGGTATCAGTGGGAATGCTATGTGTTCCTTGCGCTGTACAGGCTAACTGGCAATGTGGTGTACCTATATCGGGCTAAAGCTTTTGCTTGCTTTCTTCTAGACAAAGCTAGACAAAGCTAACAAGCTGATTGCAGATGGGCTGATGCACAGTGGTGACCACCCATATTCGCTGTTCGAAGGGCAGGCTGGTATGGCATATCTCTTCCTCGACATGGTCAGACCCTCTGAATCAAGGTTTCCAGCTTACGAGCTTTGAATTTGCATGTGTTATGTGAAAACTAGGTTAGGAGGCAAATGTGCCATTTTGTGCTTGAGTTGTAAAAATGGGAAGAAGGAAAATCTAGCTGTAGCTGACCTTGAGAATTGGAGGGGGAACTGCTCTTATCACCAAATTGCATGCCAGATGCTGCCTACTTTGTATAATATACTCAAGGTCATAGACATGCCTGTATGATATTTGGATTTGCGGTTTTTGATAACTCAACCTTTGTCAGAAGATAGTGCTAGGAATCATTTTGGACTCACGTTTCGTGATGTGGAATTGGCGTTCACGTTTCACTAATGATTCACCAAAAATACGTTGCACTTTCTACATGGTTTTCTGTTCCATGTCAATATTGGTTTTATTTTTTTGGCAACCTCAGAATGCAATAAGAATTGATGAAGGCAGTCCATCTCAGGATCTTCCTCGTTAATTGTTATTCGGCTGGCGCGACTATTGCTTGTGAAGTGGAAATGTGCCCATACATTATATTGCTTTGGCTACGGCGAAGCCTATAACCCCCTGAAGCAAATCCTTCTACCCAAAAGCACCCAAGCTCCTTTCTATACAGCTATATAAATGGGGGGAAACAGAGGAGTTTCACCTTTCCATACAGCTATTTTTCTGCCTGCACTGGATTGCTGAAGGCGGGGATGGTAATGTTGGGAGCAAAAACTGGGTGGCATATGGGGATGACAGTGTCATCCAGGACGAAGGATTGGGACCAAGGGCAAAGGCTCGGAGCAGATGGCAGTACCGTGTTGCTGTTTTTAGTGAGAATGAATTCGGCAGGGTGGTGCTCCAGAAGAGTATCAGCCAAAATCCCTGTTACACGGGAGACAGATTCTTCTTTAAATGATGTAATTTCATGCAAGGAAAAAGTTTGCTCCAAAGATCGATAGACGATGATCGTTGATTTCATTGTTATGCTCAAAGCCATTTTGCATGATGTAACTTGATGCAAGGAAAAACTTTGTCGTAAAGATTGATGACGCTCATTAATTTCATTGTTATGCTCAAAGGCATGTTTCACGTCGGATGCACGAGGGAAGTCGTGCGTTTAATGCAAAACTGCAGCAAAGCAGCGACAATCACCAATGTGGTCCTGCCATAGCTTTCAGCAATTATGGCTCAAGTCTTGTCCTACAGTAATGGCAAATTTTATGTAATGCCAAGGTTAATGCATTTTTTCACTTCAAATTGAGCTAAAACTGAATGCACCCTTAACAATGAGTTTTATGGAGGAATAGTTGCTTTTTCTTTCATGGAAACCTAAACAAAGGTATTTCCGTTAATTGATGTGCATTTGACATGCCTAGGTCAAGTGCAAAGAACATTTGATGGTCATACGACCTTTAATATTCTCTTCATGATTCCCTTACTTTTCCTGAGATTTTTCTTTTTATAAATACTTGGCTCCTCTCCCTCTCTCTCTCTCTCTCTCTCTCTCTCTCTCCCCCCTGCTTTTTAAAAAGAGATCAAGAGAGGATTTGCTTGCCAAAAGAAATGGAAACAAAAAAACAGAGGGTGAAATGAACATTTTCTAACGCAAGATCTTTTCAGATACTATTTTATGGGAAAGTGTAATGCTCAAGGGAGAATCCTCCTACCAAAATTTTTCCTCCACTGGCAGAAATGACACGCGACAGGAAGAGAGTTCATGAGTACAGAGGATCTGATTGCCATGGAATATGACTTGTTTGCTGTCTATCTTATCCTTTCAGGCAACGTGGCTTGCTAGGATGATAGCAGTGCAAGAGAAAAATTGGAAATGGGAGTGGCGTTGTTGCATTGCCCTATAAAAACAGCAAATATTTTGGGTCACCCACCACATGCACGGAAAATTCGTCAAACGCAAGATCACTCATTCGATAATTTTATAGTCAGCTGATTCTTATATTTGATAGCAAATTTTATGAGCGGTACCAATGCCGTTGCCATAGAGTGAGAGAATTGTTTGTGTAAGCAATTATATAATTTATGAAGAAAATATTTTGATTATTGCGGGGCACGCTGTTACTATTTTTTTTTGAAAATAATCACATTCATTTGATCTCGAAAAAATAGCGCATGACGAGAGCTGCTCCTTGCCCGGCAGGCCCAGAGGGCTGGGCCCGGGGAGGGCGGAGATGCTCCTCTCTATGGCGTGAGATAGCGAGGTACTTGCCATTGGTGTCGAGTCACACCCGATGGCTGATAGGTGACGGGCGTAGCATCGACGTGGCCGGGGACCCGAGGGTCGATGGCCTTCCTCTGCGGCTTTGGCCGACTATGGTTAGTGTCGAGGCTGGGAAGGGTCTCCTGGTCTGTGATCTCATGACTCCCGGGGCAGTTGGCTGGGATGAGATTCGTTTGGCCCGTTACTTCAGGCAGCATTTGGCGGAGCGGGTCCGCTCACTCTCTTTCCTACAGAGTGGTGGACCTGATGTACGTGTGTGGAGGTCCTCGTCCAGATCTAGGGTCAGGATGGGCGACCTCTCCCGCATCCTTAGGCGGGCGTACGAGCCTGGCCCAGATTGTGTCTGGATCTGGCGATTGGAGCTTCACCCGAGGGTAGCGTTGTTCCTTTAGAAAGTGGTCTGGGACCGTCTTCCTACGAGAGCTGTACTTGGAGGTCGAGGTTTGAGGATCCCATTGGTGTGTGAGGATTGTGGTGTGGCCGAGACGGTGGATCATGCCCTGTTTCGGTGCTCATGGGCTAGGAGTACTTGGCGTCTGGCAAGGATCCCACAGGAGGTATGGCGCTGTAGGGACCTGTTCTTACAGGCCATGCGTCAGGGCTCGGAGTCCCCGGCGCTTCGTCAGGAGGTTGTTCGAGCGAGCTGCACTGCTTACCAGATCTGGCTGGTTAGGAATGCTCGCACCTTCGGCGAACGACGTATGTCGCCGCGATTTTGTGGTCGAAAATGCATGCGTTCAGGCGGCAGAGCTGGGTTACACCATCCCTGTTGGAGGGACCTTGATAGCTCGGGACATCTGGGGTTCCCATTCTGCTTTGGCAGTTTCCCGTATGGTGTTTTTCACCTGGGAGCCCCCACCCCCGAGTTTCCTCAAGGTCAACTTTGATGGGTCTGTCCTGGATGGTGGCACACGGGGTGGCGTGGGTTTTGTTATTCGGGACCCGTCTGCCAGAGTTGTAGCTGCCGGTGGCAGTCAGTTATTTGACACTTCGGTTCCGATTGCGGAGCTGAGAGCAGCCTGGGCGGGCCTTCGCCATGCCCGGTGTGTCTTACAGGCTAGGTCCATCATCCTGGAGGGTGATTCAGCCATTGTCATCAATTGGATCCAGGGGGTCCAAGGGATGGCGACAGTGATCATCCTTTGCTTCGTGACATTTGGGCTATGGCGAGGGATGGATGGGCCTTTCAGGCCAAGCATATTTACCGTGAAGGTAATGGTGCCGCGGATTGGATAGCTGCGTATGTAGCTTGTCATTTCGGAGGTACCTTGTGGATTGATGATGGGGAGTTGCCTTTGGTACTTCGAGGTATCTTATTTTTTGATCTTATTGGGTGTATCCATTTCCGTCGGGTATGATACCTCGTTTTAGCAGGAAAAAAAAAAAAAAGCGCATGACTAGATATTTGTGATTTGAAGAGCAGGCACGGCTGGCTGGCAATATAACTTGGGCAAATCTTCCCAACAATCTCAACTTTTTCAGGTGAAAGAGTTGACGAGCTGTATGCACAGATCGATCAGAGGATTTTGTAACTCGATCGAGAACGTGCATGCATGAACCACGCGACAACCTCCTCTTCCAGCTACCCACCAAGGTATCTTAATTAGGTGGTACACGCCAAACGAGCGCATTAATTGGCCCCATCCCCCTTCACGTTGCTTTCCCCCACCAGCTAACACTGAATGAAAACGTTCCATCAACCCAACATGAAATATTTCAAATTATTATTAAATCTAAAAGGAAAAAGAATTCATTCCTTCCTCCGTATCGATCCCGCCACCTCAACCTCGATAAATATTATATATTTCAAATGGTACTCGAGAAGAAGGAACGTCTGTGCTTCGCTTCCTAAGGTGTCGGTTCTCCCTGCGGCTCGGCTCGGCTCGGCTAACTGGATAAATCGGCCGAAAGATAACCGGCCTCAAAAACGTTCCGGTATCGCCGACACGTCCAAATATGGGGCCCTCTAACTCTACGGCCGTCGTTATTTTAAATTGTGATAAGATTAACGATTGTTCTCGATCTAGATGTATCCTAGGCTGTGTTATGGGTCTAAATAACGACACTATAACTATTATAATAGTTGTTATAATGGTTTAGGCCACCTCCATCGTGTCCTTGCGGTAAATAACGTGAAAAATTATAACAGCTATCATTTTCTATTGTAATGGCCCTTTATAATATAAATAGCAAGCATTATTTTTAATGTGCATTCTCTTAAAAAAAAATAATGCTTTTCAACATTCAATTTAATTATTTCAAATTTCCTCCAAGATGATTGTGAGGTTATTTTGTCCAATAAAAATGTGAAGGAAAAGATAGCACTATTATTTTTCCATTTTTTTTTATAATATCGTTATAATAGCCATCATTTTGATAATTATTTTAATATTAAAATTTGAAAAGTTGACTTTTGGGATAGAAAACAGTCAATATAACCATCAAACAGCCAATAACAAGCTACCAGCCGGTCCATTATAACAGGGCAACGTGTTAATTAAAGCCTTGGAACGAGTTTATTTGAGAAGGAGATTGTAATTAGAATTATTAGCTAATAATGAATAAATATGGTACTTTTCTCTGTTCAAATGATTGTTTATTGATTAAGAGTCCAAATTAAGGGATGGGACATAGAAAGGACAACTGCGCTCTCAAGTTTGAAATCAAGGGCCCAAATTAAAGCGGCATATGACACCAGAAAGAAGAAGAGCGCAGCGGTTATAACTGAGGACCAGTAGAATCTGCGAGTTGGCAGAGTTGTCATTGGTGGCTGCGATGTAGGTTGAGGACAAATGAGTTGCATGTCTTGCTTGTTTCTGCCCAAAACTTTAACTAAACACTCGTATAATGCAAGAATTTTTATGCAAATGAACGAAGGAAACCTCCCCCAGGAATCCTTAACGTAATGTAAGCTAGAATTTGATATTTCAGAGGTAGGTGGGACATTGATTTCCCAACGACTGTCGGTGATCTAGAACTGCCATTCCCTTTTTGTTTTTTCTCCTCCAAAGATTAGGTTTCTATTAAAAAGAAGAATAGTTGTAGGTTTTCTGCCTTCCACCCAAAAATTAAAAAAAAAAAAAAAAACAAGAGTGGATAATTTCCTTCATTAAACAAATAGAAATGATTGTATACAACAAAACTTTTACTTAGGGTGCCAACAAATTCAATTGATACAAGTCACTGGGGTTTGGGTGATGGTACCCGCCTTCCCTAAGTTCATGATCTTAATAAATTTGATAAATCTTAATTATTTTCTTTCTTGAACTACATATGTGATATTTTTTTTTTCTTTTCGCGGTCTATGGTAATGTAAATATCTTTCAGCTACTTGCATCTCTGCATGCGCTAATATGAATCAGTCATTGCTCCTTAGCATTGTCTTTAAGCCCATTTTGTTAATCTGTATATAGTACGAAAAATAGGAGTTGCTAGCTAGCTAGTTGAATTGGTAGAGTTGCAGGGTTTTGATTACTATGATGAGATTGAATGTCACCCTCACCTTGATTCAACCAGACTTTTCTCTATTTTAGTTCTCCAAAGAAGAAGATAGTAGACCTAGAGCATGCTTTAAAAGTTATTTGTGATGGCCTAAATTCATCTAGTGATACATGCTAATATGTTATTATTTTTCTTACGATCAAATTATAACTTTATGAAGTTTTATTTCTTAAGAAATTGGGATACAAGGTAATCATCATATTAGACAGTGAATGACCTAATATTTTAATAACAAAATTCCCCTAAAATTCAAGTTAGCGTGAATACAATGATATTTCCCAAAATAAATTATAAAAAGTTGTAATAAATCCTTACATGTATAAAGGTGAAATTCCTTGCATGAATAATAAAATAAATTATAACATTTTGTCCAAGCATGTAGACCCACTCAAGTAAAAGGAAAAAAGGGTTTTGCCGCTATATGTTTTTGTCGTCTATAAATATATGGATTTGTAGAAAATTGCTAAGCAATTGGCCATCAAAAGGTTTTTTTTTTCTTTCAATTTTTTGAACTAAATTGAATGTGTCATCCAATATTAGATTAGACTAGGTTAGCCACCTAACTCCATAGATCAATCCTCTAAATAATTTCTCCACCTGCGTTCCTCTCTTTTACATACCCTTTTTTTTTTTTGGTAAAACGGTCACTCACCTTAATTTGATGTGAGTACAACCAACTGAGTCAAGATATAAAACGTGGCCTAAAGAAGTAGATACTTTTATGTACCCTTCAAGCTCTAGATGATGCTCACCAATATTGATAATATATTGGTTTGTTCTTCCACCATGCTCAGCAACCTGCTCTAAACCTCAACTTGCTTGCACTGCTCTCCCCCATATGCCAATCAACCTTAATAGTTGCAAATTGAGTTTGCCAACAGTCGCAGTCATTTTGTTGAAGTTACTCTCAAATTAATAAAACAACCTTCCACTTATAGCTATGAACCATACTTGCTATTCAAACTTGAAGTTGAAACTAGCTATTATCTGTAGGACCTTAGCCTTTTAATTCATAAAAGTGGTCAACATTAAGAGGAAAAAATTATGTTACACTGATTTGAAGGAGCACCATTGCAAAATTCAAATCAATTCTAGCTTATATGCGCTGGATAGATACAGCTTGCCGCTTACAACAATTGTCATGCATCTAAATTTGTAAGAGATACATGTACGTTGAGATGCCCAACAATGATACCTTTTTAAAAGCAAACCAAAGAAAACTGCATTGCAAGAAAGTGTCAGTGGGTTTCATTATTTGGTGAACTGGGATATGCTGTACCAGTCGAAGGAGCAAGGTAGTTTGGATATCAAGAACATCGATCGATACGATGAATCAAGCTCTTCTTGCTAAATAGGCTTATTAGAAGCATTTGAATGGATTAGATAACTCTTGGTGAAAACAGATTAACTATGCCTATTATTCAAGAAGAAAATTTGGAATGGGAATAAGGAAAAGCCTCACAGGTCTTTCCCCAGTTTGGAAGGATACTTGTATGCAAGCCAAGACATTTTGGAGTTGTGTCACCTTCAATATTGGAAACGGGGAGAGCATTCGTTTTGGAGAGGATGCATGGACTGGTTCGGTGCCACCATGCCTGTCTATTTGAGGACCTTTATACTAAGAGCTCTGAAGCCGAACGCATCTGTGTCTTCACCATGGAGCTGTAGATCTCTCTCTTGGCACATTGGATTGAGAGGCCCTTTGACTCACCAAGAGACATGCCATTTGGACTCTCTTCGTGGCATCCTCGCACCAGTAAGACCCTCTCGGATTGCTGACATGCCGGTATGAAAGCACACCCAAAAAGGTACGTTTTCTGTGGACTCTTTCTACAGCTTCAGCAATTTTGGTGGTCTAAGATGTTCCTGTTGCTGCTGAATTCCGAACTAAGGTCGGAGTGCAACTCGAATGTCTCTGAGATTTGCGGAACCGAGCTAAACTGGCTGGCCGAGGTGTGGAAAAGCTGATCTTCTTTAGAGATGGCATGCAAGAAACTTGCTTGTCAGAGTTTCCAACAGAGAACCCTCCAATGCTTAAAAATGCAGAAGCAACCGTATAGAAGAGTGGGATTTCAACATAGTTGAATTCTTTGTAAATGGTGTTTTCATCTCATATTTAAGATCCCCTAGGATGCCCCTTTATATAGGGCAGTCTGTTTTATCGTTACCTGACTTGAAGTGACATGTGTCAATGGATAGGTAACGGCTGCCAATATGGCTACGACGTGGGCATCATTCTGTTTGGGTAGTGTACGACATTGACAACATGCCGAATGCAGAGTTACCACAACTGCAGATTGCCGGAACTACTAGTCTTTATCGGCACGTGCCGATTGGCTCTTCGGCTGATCGGCTCTTTAGTTGGGCCGAAGTTATTTACCTCAGTTTATACCAAAATCAAGGAAGTCGGCCGATCTGAAGTTGAGGTGCTTAATATTTTTTCCATCAGTTTCTATTACATAATTATTTGGAAGACAGTCATGCCTGAGAAGGGGAATGTCCTTTGGTTTTCTTTGAAATAATATATTGTATACAGGAGAAGTCTTAGATAAAAAGCAATGGGATGTGAGTTATATTATGTGGTTACAAGATGGAGTCTATCAATCATTTGTTTATTTGATGCCCCTTCATAAAAAGCATATGGTCCACTATCAAGCTCCAATTATAGTTCATTGACTGGCCTGCACATCTTCGTGATCTCCAGACAAGCTCACTACAAAAGAAAGGATATCTCCCGGCGCTTTGTTTGGTCTTTACCGACGCTTTTAAGCGTCGTCAGATTTTCAGCCAACGCCCCCAAAGCGTGGGTAAGACGTCGGGCAGGTGGGCGTGGGCTCGGTTTAGGCCGACGCGTCAGGAAAGCGTCGTCGATCTATGCGGACACTTTTGAGCGTCGTTCATCAGTGAGATAGCCGATGCTTAAAAGCGTCGGCGAATGTGGACCGACCCTTCAGGCGGTTGGTTTGTGTTGGAACAGGAGATCAATTATATTCAGCAGTTTGTTGGAAAGTTTGGAGGGAGGGAAATGCTAGATTGTTTCTTTTGAGGAGCTGTTCCATACATGCGGTACTTCAAAAAAAATTCAACTCTTACCACAGCTGGGAGCATATATATTTGTTCCAAGAAAGATGAGGATAAGCACGTTCATCTTTGGAGCAAGTCGCAATCTTTGGGGCACACTTTTGTTTAACTAAGTTTATTTCTTCTCTATAAATTCTTTTTTTTTCTAGACCGGGTGATTCATACAACACGTGTGTGTATGGATGCACCCAATAAAATCGAAAAACAAAATATCACGGAGCTCCCGAGGCAGCTCCCCATCCCCCTCCCACAGGGTGCTACTGGCATGGTTAACCATGCAGGTGTCCATTCAATCCGCAGCCTCGTTGGCTTCTCTAAATACATGCTTCGCATGGACAACCTCTCCATCTCTCATCATCATCCAGATATTGCGAATCAAGGGATGGTTAGCAACAGGAACCCTCGGACCTTCTTGGATCCAGTTGATGACCGTAGCCGAATCACCCTCCAAGATGACTGAACTAGCTGAGAGCACACGCTGAGCATGTCGAAGAACTGCCCAGGCAGCTCTTAGCTCCGCATTAGGAATCGTGCAGTTAAGTAACTGACAGCCTCCCACTGCCACGACCCTAGACTTTGGGTCCCTAATGACGAAACCCGCTCCACCCTTTGCGCCTCTATCCAGCACCGACCTATCAAAATTGACTTTGAGGAAGCTTGGGGGTGGGAGCTCCCAGGTGAAAAACACCATACAAGAAGTTGTCGAAGCAGAATGGGAACCCTAGATATCTCAAGCTGTCAAAATTCCTTCTAAGGAGGAAACATGACTAATCTCTGCCGCCTGCCATATCTGGTATGCTGTACAGGTTGCTCTAACTGTCTCCTAGCATGTCAATGGGTTGCGTGACCACCAATGGATGGTCCGTAAGAATTGGTCCTCCTGAGACCAATCCTTCCACAGCAGCCCCGCCGCCCTCGCCCATGTACACTAAAACAGTGCATGGTCCACCGACTCATCGGCTCTGCAAGCTCCGCAGTCAGGGGGCAGCCTCAATCTCCGTCCGCTGAGTACTGCTCTTGTCGGAAGCCGATCCCAGACGACCTTCCATAAGAACAGTGCGACCCTCGGATGGAGGCCTAGGCGCTAGACCCAGGCACACTCCGGATCTGGCTCATGCTCCGGCCGGAGCACTCGAGAGAGATCCCTCACCCTAACACCGGTCCTACATGACGTGCTCCACACCCGTGTATCTGGACCTGCATACCCCGGAATCAAAAGGGACTGGACCCTCTCAGCTAGGTGAGTCCCAAACATATGACCCAACCTAGCCTCATCCCAAGCAGCCCTGCCAGGGACAAAGAGGTCGCAAACCTACAGTCCTCCACTGCCTCAATGTCAACCATAGTCGGCCAGAGTCTCAAAGATAGGGCATCCACCCATGGATCGCCAACCACATCGATACTCCGGCCATCGCCTATCAACCATCTAGTATTCTCCACAATTGTGAGGAGGTATCTTGTAATCTTTCGCTACATAAATGAGCAACGACGCCCATTGCGAATTGCCCCTACAGTGCCCGTCCGGCCATATTTGCCAGTCATGGTCTGACTCTAGAACCTCTGCAGCTCCAACGTGAATCGAGCTGCATGTCGGGCAATCAACGCCTCGCACCTCTCCAGAAGAGAAAACACATCGAGGCCACCCTCCCTCACTGGTAGGCAGACACTCTCCCATGCCACTAAGTGCATTCCGTGACTCCCTCCATACGACCCCCACAGGAAGCTCCAAAGTAGCCGCTCGATTCTCATCAGCACTGTTTTCGGAACCACTATGTTTGCCATGAAGTGGACATGCATGAAAGCTAGCACTGGTCTAATCAACATCAATCTACCCATCATAAAGAGTGAAGATGCCCTCCAATCTGCTCTAAATCCTCTGCACCAGATTGGAGTACTCGGCCACCCGTAACCTTCTACCCATAATGGGTACTCCTAGATAGCTCCAGGTCCCATCCTGTACCGGCATCTCCAGTATCCCTTGAATCTTCTGCCTAACCCTATGCTCAATGCTAGGGCTGAAAAGAGATGGTTGACTTCTGAAGGTTTACCTTCTGCCCCGACACTGCACAGTACTCGGCTAATACTCTCCTAAGGACTCGTGCATCCGCTGCCCGTGCCCTGGCCAGGAGGAGACAATCGTCTGCGAACAATAAATGTGATATAGACCGAGACCCTGGGACGGGAACAAACGCCTCCAGCTTCCGGTTAGCACAAGCACCCCGCAGAGCCCGAGATAGGATATCTGAGCAGATGATGAATAAATATGGAGATAATGGATATTCCTGTCTAAGCCCTATAGTAGACCTAAAGAAGGAGGAAGGCATACCGTTAATCAAGATGGAAAACCTCGACCCCCGGACTGTATTCTTTTCATCCTTCTCTTCTTTCACCCTCTTCTTATCCTTTTACTATTGTTATTGTATCTATTCTGATCCTTAATAAATAGGTGAAAGCTTTTTGCTTCCTCCATTATCCAAAAAAAAGAAGTATTACAAGGGTTTTGTGCTCATATCTCAAATATTCATAATTATTAAAATTGTCAATCTTTTTTTAAATTAATTAAGTTGTTACATATATGAGAAATACCGAGAAATCCATGTTGGGTGTGGCCGCCTTTCATTGTTGGAGTGTACATCACATCCTTGGTCGGATTCATACGAGAAAAATTTTCTTTGGTAGCTAAAAGCATCTTTGGTTTGTTACAAAACAAATTTAATATTTAGCAAATAATTGTATTCTTACATATATGATGCAATGAGATATATTATATGGTAAGTCTCATGAGGAAGATCAACTCAATCATTTTTATAGCATGAACTTTATATTTTTCTTGCCCTTTCCCTCTAGCAGTGAAGGGGTGTATTCAACAAAGAAACGGAGTATTTGTAACCTTGTTATATAAGTACGGAAATAATAATGAATATCCCAGGGTCATTCATGAATGTGTTTGCCTTGTTATTCATTAAGGATACATGCATTTCGTTTCCATTGGCACTTTCTTACACAATATTTTTTTAACTTATTTTTATGACAATGTATGCCTTGTTATTTTTATGCCTTGTTATCCCAGAGTCTAGTTGGCTGCAAATAGGTGGGGTCGACCCGTGACCCGACCCGACCCGACCCGCGTAGACCCGACCCGACCCGAATTTTAGGACCCGCCGGTCCGGGTCGGGTCCTAAAATTGAACCCGAATCATTTTCTGGGTCGGGTCTGGGTTTACCAAACGGACTCGACCCGACCCGAATGGACCCGAAGAGAGAGAGGGGGAAAAAGCAAAAGAAAGTCTTTTTTTTTTTTTTTTTTTTGGCGTGGGTTGTGGTACTGTTGGTCAGTGTGGGAGGATAGCAAGTTAGCAACAAGCATAGGTTCACAGAATCCAAAGGAACGTCGGCCCGTCAGGATTCTCTCTCGATCTATTACACTGTTGAGACCTCTGGTGTCTCGGTAGCTGGCTTTTTTTTTTTTTTTTTTTTTTCCCTTCTGTTTTTTGGTTTTTGTTTCTTTTAACTTTTGAAGGGAGAAAGTGAGGGAACACTGCACCTGAATATGGGTCATGTGCCAGTTTTCTGTAATGGAATTGGATTTTGGAAGAAGGTCTGGGATTTTTTTTTGTCCTCGTGAGAGGGGAGCTGGGAGACACCGAGTTCCGTCCAACCAGTCATATAGATAAAAAATAGTGTGATATGAAATTTGGCTTGTAGACCGACTTAGTTAGTAAGTCATGGGTCATCTGTTCTGACTGTAGCTCAATTGCAAAGTCTTTCAAGTCATGGGTCACCCAGCACCTCATAATTATGATATGACCAAATTAGATTTGCCCAAATTTTTTCCCAAAAGCACAAAAAAATTGGACCCGATCAGACCCAGACCCGACCCGAATCAGACCCGGACCCGACCCGAACCCGACTCGGACCCGACCCGACCCAACCCGATCTTCAACCGGGTCGGGTCCGGGTCCAAAATTGGGACCCGAACAAAAAACCGGATCGGATCGGGGTCACCTAGGACCCGACCCGATCCGACCCATTTGCACCCCTAGACATGACACCCTCACAAAGAAAATCACTAGCCACCACTGTATAACCATAATTCCTTTTAGAGCATTATAGCATTTGAAAACTTAAAGATTTAGTTTAGTGAGATTTGATATTGTGAATATTAGAAAATGAAGATCTTATGTGAGTTATATAAAGAAATACAAGTGTTGTAGGAAGCATAGAGAGTTTGATGAATAAGAATTGTTTGATATCTGAATGATATTAATATTATTTGAAAATAAAAAGGATATCCATTAGTAGAACTTAGTATAAATACAAGGAATACAAGGAACATGTTGTAAATATAATCTTAATCATCCATGCCCTATCCAAGTGGCTTAAAGCATAATGAGAATCTCTATTGATGTATTGATGTATTGGAACATGCCATGCACCCAACCGAATATATTAATAAACTAACATGCCATGCACCCCCCCCCCCCTAATCAATAGGATGGTTACTTTAAAATGGAAAGAGAATCTCCTATAAAATGATATTAATTTTTAACTCGATAAACTCTATCACGCACACAAGTGGTGAGAATTTTGTACAAATTGCGCTGTCCTGGAAGCATTTACTTACAACCCAATCGATTCTGCTGGAGAGAATCCGTCCTTAACAATGAACGTGGTCCAACCAATCAGCTTTCAGACTACATTAAAATAAACAAATCCCTGCCTAATAATTCCAAACTTCGAAGCCATGCTCCAGCCGAGCCGAGAGACAAAGCCGTGCAGCCGTACTCTCAAACTGTCTCTCTCTCTCTCACGCACATTTTTTCCTTCCATTTTTCCGAAAGATTTTCCTCCAAACAAATTGTTTCCTTCTTTTCCGCCACTAACAATCCTTTGAATCTCCCCCGTCTCTCCTTTCTCTCAAAGGAAGTTGTTTTTCCCCAGCCAAATACAGGACACACCCCCTGGCTTTGGCCGTGGCTGGTCTTATTCTCTCCAATAGTCCAATGCCGACGCCAAGGCGGCCGTTTTCCTTCCTTCTCCTCCTACTCCGCACTTCCCTCGTCGCCCTCTCCCTCCTCCTCTTCCTCCTCGCCTGCAATGGCCTCGGCCTCGGTCTCCTCTGCCTCTCCAACGACCCTCCTTTCACTCCTCTGGGTGACCCCATCCCAATGACATCTTCGTTGCTTGTTTTGAGCGAAGAAACGCCAATCCTCACGCCCAGATCCCTCCACAGTGCTCACCTTTTGCATGAGGGCGGCCCTCCTTCCACGCCTCCGCTCGACCCGACACCAAAGATCGCTTCTTTGCACGCCCTGAGTGAAGAAATTTCAATCCCCAAGCCCGAAACTGATCAAAGGTCTCACCTTTTGCCTGAAAAAAGCCCTCCTTCCACTCCTTCGCGGAACCTGATCCCAAAGATCTTTTCTTTGCCCACCCCGAGGGAAGAAACTGGACTCCCCAAGTCCAAATCCCTCCAAGGTTCCCACTTTTTGCCGGATTCCAGCGATGGGCATCATCCTCCGACCCAGTCCAACTTCTCTCTACCTTCCAGGAAGCCGAAGTGGTCGAAAAGGAGTAAGCTTTTTCTCAGGTTGCTTCGGCCCAGTGCTCGGTCAAGTCTGTTCTCTGCAAGAGTTGCCGAGTTCTTTCGTGGCTATCGCTCCAATTCCCCGAATTCTCCTTGTAAGCATCGTTTCTTCATGACTTGGATCTCCTCCTCCGTAGCTTTCGGCCCCAGGGAGTTGTTTGCAGTTGAGAGCTTGTTCAAATCCCATCAAGATGCCTGCTTGCTCATTGTTTCCAACACTATGGACTCGGCGAGAGGCGAGAAGTTGTTGAGACGCTTCTCCGAGAGGGCCTTTCGGGTGGTCGCCGTGTCCCCAGACTTTGGCTACCTCTTCAGGAACACGCCTGCCGAGCCTTGGTTCAATCGGCTCTTGAGAGGGGAAATCGATCCCGGAGAAGTCTCCCTTGGCCAGAATCTCTCCAACTTGCTCCGGCTTGCAATCTTGTACAAGTATGGAGGAGTCTACATTGACACTGATGTCATAGTTGTGAGAAGCTTCGGTGGTCTGAGAAATGCCATCGGAGCACAGTCTGCCGATGCCGACACCGGGAACTGGAGCCGGTTGAACAATGCTGTGATGGTATTTGATGAGAAGCATCCGCTCGTTTATGAGTTCATCGAGGAGTTCACGAGGACCTTCGATGGGAGCAAGTGGGGTCACAATGGCCCTTACCTTGTTTCGAGGGTGGTTGCGAGGGTGGCAGGGAGGCCTGGTTTTGAATTTAGAGTATTACCACCAGCGGCATTCTATCCGGTGGATTGGAGCAGGATAAGGGGCCTGTTTCGGGGACCCAGAGATGGGAGCCATTTGAAGTGGGTGGGGGCAAAGCACAAATCGATTCATAGAGAGAGCTTTGCTTTGCACCTGTGGAACCGGCAGAGTCGGAGATTTGCGGTTGAGGAGGGGAGCGTCATTGGAAGAATAATGTCAGATTGCTGTCTGTTTTGCAATTCTTCAATGAATGCAATTTAAGTAGTAACAAAGAGCCATTTGGAGGATACAGTGATGATAAGTTGATCTCTGTTCTCCGTCTCTGATCACAACAAAGGGTAATGGATCCTTCGTAGAAGATAAACAACTCAAAAACTTTTCAAGAAAGGTGTATTCTTGATGAAGAATAATGGAGAAATGAGGTTAGGATGTTACTACTTGAAAATGGACTCAAATTTCATTGATTCAAGTGTATTTTCTGAAGTTACAAAGCTAGAAAATTTATAGGCAAATTTCCGTACGAATTTACACTTTCTAAGAGACAAGAACCAAGTTCCTAGAACATATTCAAAGTAATAATAAATTCTTCCCAAGAAACGAAGTTCATGAAACAGAAAATTCATGAACCACAGAAACCAAAGAGACAAAACATAAATTCTTTCCAACCAACGAAGTTCATGAATCAGAAAATTCATGAACCACAAAAACCAAAGAGACAACATTAACTAACCTTGGAAACCAAAAAAACAAAAGCTATAAGTCAAAGAGACAAAACATATGTCTAGCTTACAATTTCTAACAGCCCCCCTTAAGCTAGACAACCGTCATACCCAATTTCTTCTTCAAATGCTTGTATATGTCCACTTTCAAAGCTTTTGTAAGGATATCAGCAATTTGTTCTTGTATCTTGCAAAACTTCACATTCACGTCACCATCCTTCACTAAGTCACGAATAAAATGATACTTGATTCTTATATGCTTACTCCAGCCATGAAAAACTGGATTTTTGGTGAGAGAAATAGTTGATTTGTTGTCACAAAATAATGTAATACCTTCTTGTTGTGAATGCTTGAGCTCCTCTAAAATCCATTTTAGCCAAAGTGCTTGACAAGATGCAAAAGATAAAGAGATGTACTCTGCTTCAGCTGTATAAAGTGTCACCACTGATTGTTTCTTTGAAGTCTATGAAATAGCTCCTGAACCAATGTTAAAAATATATCTGGAAGTGCTCTTGCTATCATCAACACTTCCTCCCCAATTGCTATCACAATAGCCAATCAACCTTGTATTTTCAACACTTGCATAGTGAATGTCTTCGTCAATAGTTCCACTTACATACCTTAGAACTCTTTTTCCAGCTCTCCAATGATTTCTTGTTGGTGCTTCCATGAACCTACTAAGCATGCTCACTGAATACACAATGTCTGGCCTTGTAGTTGTCAAGTACATAAGACTACCAACAAGTCTTCTATAAAGTGTTGCATCAACACTTTTCTCACTATCAAATTTGCTTAGCTTTAAGCCTACTTCCATAGGTGTGTTCAATGGAGTGACATCCTCCATTCTAAATATCTTCAATAAGTCTCTTGCATACTTCTTTTGAGAAATGAAAATTTCTCTTTCACTTTGCTTAACCTCAATGCCAAGAAAGCAATGTAGGAGACCCATATCAGTTATCTCGAACTCATGATTCATAGCTTCTTTGAACTCTTCACACATACATGAATTATTGCTGGTAAAGATTAAATCATCAACATAAAGACAAACAATCAAAATCTCACATTGCTTGCCTTCTTTGGTGTAGAGAGTATGCTCAAATGGACACTTCTTAAATCCTTTCTTCATAAAATATTCATCAATTCGGCTGTACCAAGCTCTACGAGCTTGTTTCAAACTATAAAGTGCCTTCCTTAATTTGCACACCTTTTTTTCTTCTCCCTTCTTCACATATCCGAGTGGTTGGTTTACATATACTTTCTTCTTCAAGATAGTCATTTAAAAATGCTGATTTCACATGCATCTGAAAAATTTTTCATTTCTGTTGAGCTGAAAGTACTAGCACCATTCGAATGGTTTCAAGCCTAGCAACCGGTGCAAACACTTCTTGGAAATCAATGCCATACTTTTGCTTGTAGCCCTTCACCACCAAACGAGCTTTGTGCTTGTCAATTTCTCCTTGTGAGTTCAACTTGGTTTTGTAAACCCACTTCACATCAATTGCCTTCTTGTCATTAGGAAGTTCAACAAGCTTTCATGTTTTGTTTTTTCGAATTGCATCCATCTCTTGGTCCATAGCATACTGCCACTTTTCTTTTTTATTAGCTTCTTCAAAGCTAATTGGATCTGCATCTGTGAATAATGCAAAATCTATAATATCTTCATCATCAAGGATATTTCTAGTAGCTTCATAAATACCTTGTATGCTTCTTGTCCTTCTAGGAGGGGCACTAGAACTTGATGAAGATGCAGAAGAAGATGAAGATGAAACTGGAGATTGAGGTGGAGTGTGCACTTCTTCATATTCTTGCTCAATGCTTTCTTCTTCCATATCAACTTGGACAGATTTGCCTTTCTCTCCTTCTTGATTGAAGATCCAAAACTTTTCTTCATTGAACTTCACATCCCTACTCACAATAAGCTTCTTTGTGATGGGATTATAGAGCTTGCAGGCTTTAGAATTTTCTGCATAGCCGATGAAGATGCACTTTTCTGATTTCTCATCTAACTTCTTCTTTGTCAAGTCCGGAATATGTGCATAAGCAACACACCCAAAAATTCTCAAGTGATCAACACTAGGCTTGCGACCACTCCAAATTCCTTCAGGAGTTCCACCTTGTATACTATTTGATGAAGATCGATTCAATAGATAGACCGCACATGCCACCGCTTCAGCCCAAAAAGTATTAGGCAACCTTTTGGCCTTCAACATGCTTCTTGCTAACTCCATAATTGTCCAGTTTTTTCTTTCCGCAACGCCATTTTGTTGAGGAGTATGTCGTACAGTCATTTGATGTCGAATCCCACAATTCTTCAGAAAAGTATTGAATTCACCATCCATGTATTCACCACCACGATCAGTTCGCAACATCTTTATTTTGTAATCACTTTGCCTTTCAACTAAAGATTTGAAACTCTTGAAAATGACGAAGACTTCTAAATCCATGTCTTTCTAGAAAAATCATCAATGAATGTAAGAAAATATCGATTACCTCCAACAGAAGTTGTTTGCATTGGCCCACAAAGATCTGAATGAATCAACTCAAGAGGACTAGATGCTCTCCAAGACTTCCCCGCCAGAAAAGAATTACGATGATGCTTGCCAAGTACGCATCCTTCACAAACTTGCTTTTGGAGATCAACGTTTGGCAATCCTTCAACAAGATTCTTCTTGCTCATAAAAGACAAGGTCTTGAAACTCAAACGACCAAATCTAAAGTGCCAAAGCTATAACTTGTCCTTGATGGTGGTGCTGAAACAATAATCAACTTGGGCATAAAACTTTAAGAAAAATATCTTACTTGTTGTCATCTTCACCATTGCAATGAGAACTCCTTGCTTGTCCTTGATTTCACATGTGTCTTCCTTGAGATTTAGGTGATATCCTCCAATGAGGAGTTGTCCGACACTCAAGAGATTGTGCTTGAGTCCAGGAACATAGAAAACTTTGGAGAGGCGCTTCATCCCCTTCTTGGTTTGCACAAGTATATCATGCATCCTTTGACAGCAAGTCTTTTATCATCACCAGTTCTGACCTCTCTTTGGATAGATTCATCAAGTGTTACAAACACCTTCTTGTTTCCGGTCATATGATTGCTACAACTGCTGTCTAAGTACCAGACTTCATCATAAGAAACTTCCTACACATTACAAGCAAGAAAAATAAACTCTTCCTCTTTAGTTTCATCATTAGCGTGCATGAAATTGGACTCTTTCTTCTCCTCCGCAAGTCTTTTCCACAAAATTTAATTGTATGACCATATTTAGAACAATGATAACACAGAACATGGGCCAAGGAACTTCGTCCTCTTCCTCTTCTCAAAGAAGAAGACTCATTTTCCTTTTTGTCATCATCTTGTTGTCTTCCTTCATTGCCTCTTCCTCCGTAGCCTCTACCTCTTCCATGGTAGGTGCCTCTTCCTCTTCCTCTTCTCAAAGTAATTTGAGTCTTGAATGCTTATTCAATAGGAGAAGAATCATATTGCTTCATACGCAACTCATGAGATTGTAAAGAACCCAACAAGCTTTCTACTGAAAGTGTTGACAAATCTTTCGATTCTTCAATTGCAACAACAATAGACTCAAACTTTCGTATCAAACTTCTAAGGATTTTTGCAACAATCTTTTGATCTTGAATCTTGTCTCCATTTACTCTTAATTGATTAGAAATAGAGATGACTCAGTTGAAGTAATCTTCAATGGATTCCGAGTCCTTCATCTTGAGTGAGTCAAACTCACTCCTTAGAGTTTGAACTCTCACCATCTTGACTTTGTCCTTTCCTTTGTAAGAGGCATAGAGTGTGTCCCATGCTTGCTTGGCTGAAGTTGATTCGCAGATCCTCTCAAATATGGGAGCATCTACCGCTTGATAGATAAAAAATATAGCTTTCTTATCTTTCTTCCAATTGAGGATGATAGTGTTATTTTGATGATTAACAAGCAATAATCGAGAGTATGTTATAAGTTAATTCGATACTTCATTTATAAGTCTGTTACTCTCAGTATATTTGTATAATAAGTTAAAGATGCATTTCATTGTTTACTTGGATGAATCTAACCTTGAGTTGCAGCAAAGTGTGGATTGAGTCGACCCAAAGGATGATTGAGTCGACCCCGGCACATCAAGAAAGCATTTGGCACACTTCTGCAAAAATGGCACAGATGAACAGTAAGTTGGGTCGACCCAAGGAAAGCATGAGTCGACCCAAACATCAAGCTTCTCAACTCAGAAAATGGTTCTCTGGAAATACTGAGAGGGTCGACCCAAGATAAAGTTGAGTCGACCCAAGCTTGAGTCGACCCAAACTCTGAGTGGGTCGACCCAAAGGCAAGACAGAACAGATGACAGAAAAGGTTCTCTGGAAACTCTGAGAGGGTCGACCCAAGAAGAAGTTGAGTCGACCCAACTGAACTTTGAGTCGACCTAAAGAAATGTTGGGTCGACCCAAGTGAAGGAGGCTGAATTGCAAGTTTCTGTGGTTCTGAGAGGGTCGACCCAAGGAAAGTTTGAGTCGACCCAAGTGAAAGTTGGGTCGACCCAAGGACAGGTTGAGCCGACCCAAACACGGGCAGAAGCATAACGGCTAGTTCTGTAGAAGTACTTTTTGTCCTTCCAACAGTGAGTAACGGCTAGTTTTTGAATTCTAACCATTGGGGCTTGTCCAATGGATGAAGAAAACTATTTAAAGTGGCACTATTCATAAGAGAGAACATCCTTTTGCAAGAATATCAAAGAGTACACAAGAAAGACAAAGTGCCCTAATCTTCTTCATCCAAGTGCTTCATTCAAGAGTCAAAAGAAAGTGGTTGAGCAGATTCAAAGAGTCATTAAGAGCTCCATCCACCCGTGAAGAGTGAAGCATCCTTGACAAAGAAGAGAGAAGTCATATCAAGCAATAACTATTCTCTAAACTCTTCTTTGTAGATTATATTGTTATATTTGCTCATCTAGGAGTTTAAATCTTCTTCCTTTGTTTATTAAACTACTTGTAAAGGTTGGTTGGTTAGCCCGCAAAACCAACGGAATAGGTTGATTGGTGAACCCGGAAAACCAATTGTAAAGGTTCGTTGGTGAGCCCGTAAAACCAACATAGGTTCGTTGGTGAGCCCGTAAAACCAACATAGGTTTTTGGTAAACCCGGAAAACCAAAGTGTAAAGGTTTTTGGATTGTGAGTCCGAAAAATAATCCAACTGTAATCCGCGGGATTATAGTAAATTTCCAAGGGGTCGCTTGGGGAGTGGACGTAGGTGCTAAGGAGAGCACCGAACCACTATACTTCTTGTTGTTTGCATTGTGATTTGTTTAAGTTCACTAACTCATCATTTAACACAAGTAAGATAGTTAAAATTAAAAGAAACCAATTCACCCCCCCCCTCTTGGCTTGTCACCTTGGGCAACAAGTGGTATCAGAGCAAGGTGCTCCAATAGTACTCATTGATCTCACAATCAAGAGTTAAAGATCATGACAACCCAAGTGGGATGTTCTATGAGTGAGGGACAATCCACAAATAGACCACCTCTATTTAATGGCACAAACTACACATATTGGAAAGCTAGGATGAGGATATTCATTCAAGCTTTAGATTATGAATTATGGTACATCATTACTAGAGGGCCTCACACACCCACACTTAATATAGAGGGCACTATCATACCCAAACCAGAAATGGATTGGAATGAAAGTGATAGAAGATTGGCACAGTTAAATGCAAAAGCTATAAATGTACTTTATTGCTCATTAGATATAAGTGAATTTAATAGAATATCTACTTGCATCTCTGCTAAAAAAATTTGGGACAAACTTGAGGTCACTCATGAAGGGATCAATCAAGTTAAGGAGTCAAAAATAAACATATTAGTACACAAGTATAAATTGTTTAAAATGGAATCTACTGAGTCCATAACTGATATGTTTACTCGTTTTACTGAAATTATAAATGGGCTTAAGAGTTTAGGAAAGTCTTACACTAACTCTGAATTGGTGCGAAAAATTCTCAGGTCTCTACCAAGAATTTGGGAGGCCAAGATAACCGCAATTCAGGAAGCTAAGGACCTCAACACACTGCAATTAGAGGAACTTCTAGGATCACTCATGACCCATGAGTTGACAATGAGGCAAAATTCGGAAGATGAGGTCAAGAGAAGAAAGCCCATTGCCCTAAAGACTACCACCACTAAACAACAAACTGAATCGGAAGATTCAGATGATGATGATGAATTTGATGAAGAAGGGATGGCTATGCTTGGAAGAAAATTCAGAAAATTTATGAGAGGTAAGAACAGATTTTATAAAAAGAAACCCTTCCTCAAAGGTAGCTCAAGCAAAGAAAAGGGTAAGGACAAAGAAAAGGAAAAAGAAACTCCTATTTGCTATGAGTGTAACAAACCCGGGCATTATAAGATAGATTGCCCAAATTTGAAATGGATGGCAAGAAAACTGAAAAAGAAGAACTTCATGGCTGAATGGAGTGAAAGTGAGGAGTCAGGTTCGGAAGAAGAAGATCATCAAGAGATGGCCCAAATGTGTCATATGGCCAATGACGATGAGGTAGATTCTGAACTTTAATGTGATTTTACTGTTGATGAATTACATAATGCATTCTTAGAACTCATGGAAGAACATAAGAAACTTATCAATAAAAATAAAGTTCTAAAAGAAGAAAATCAATCTCTTATCAAAGATAAGTTAAAACTATCTCATAACTATGAAACATTAAGTAGGAAACTTACAAATGAAACCAAGAATCTAATTGCTGAAAATATCAAGTTAAAAGAAGATGCTGAAAAATATAAATTCTTAGTAGATAAGTTTACACTTAGTTCTACCAAATTAAATATGATTCTTGATAGTCAAAAAGCTGTATATGATAAGGCTGGATTAGGATATAAAACAAATAGAAAACAAAAATTTTTAAAGAACATTTTTGTAAAAGCTAAAAATGAAAATATTACTTGTCATTGCTGCAACAAATTAGGACATAAAGCATATGAATGTAACTATAGAAAGTCCAGTCAAAACAAATTAAGTAATAATCATAAGATTAAATTCAAGAAAGTTTGGGTTCCAAAAGGAACATCAAGTACTAACCCTAAAGGACCCAACATAGTTTGGGTACCTAAAGCTCTTTCTTGATCTTGATTGCAGGGGTGTCTTCAGCTGATAAAGTGGAAAAATGATGGTATCTAGATAGCGGCTGTTCAAGACACATGACCGGTGACGTAGACCAATTTGTCACCTTGGAATCAAAGAAGGGTGGAGTAGTAACCTATGGAGACAATGGTAAAGAGCATATCATTGGAAAGGGTAAAATTTTCATTACTCCATCCATTTTTATAGAAAATATCTTATTAGTTAAGGGTTTGAAATATAACCTGCTTAGCATAAGTCAATTTTGTGATAAAGGGTTTAAAGTCACATTTGAAGCATCAGTATGCATAATCACAAATTCTAAAGATAATAGCATTGTACTTGTAGGATAAAGGCAAAGAAATATTTACTTGGTAGATCTTCATGATTTAGGCAAGAAAAATGAATTATGCTTAATTACTAATGAAGAAAAGAAAAATGAAACAAGTTGGCTTTGGCATCGTAGACTAGGACATGCTAGTATGGAATTAATATCAAAACTAGTCAAGAAGGAATTAATAAAAGATGTGCCAAAACTGATTTTTGAAAAAGACAAAAATCTGTGGACCATGCTCATTAGGAAAACAAACTAAATCATCTTTCAAATCAAAGAATATAGTATCAACAACTAGGCCTTTTGAACTCATACACATGGATTTATTTGGACCCACTAGAACTGCGAGTCTAGGAGGGAAGAAATATGGACTAGTAATTGTAGATGATTTCTCAAGATATACATGGATTTCATTTTTGGCACATAAGAATGAAGCATTTTCAGAATTCTTGAAACTATATAGTAATATCATAAATGAAAAGAAGCTCACCTTAGTAGCAATTCGAAGTGATCATGGTACTGAATTTGAAAATCAACACTTTGAAGAATTTTGTAATAAAAATGGTATTCCCATCAATTCTCAGCACCTAGAACGCCTCAACAAAATGGGGTTGTTGAAAGGAAAAACAGGACATTGGCAGAAATGGCACGCACGATGTTGTGTGAGTCAAATCTTCCAAAGTACTTTTGGGCTGAAGCTATAAACACTGCTTGCCATATTCTAAATCGGGTTTTAATACGACCAATAACCAAGAAAACTCCTTATGAACTTTGGAAGAATAAGAAACCAACTGCTAAATATCTTAGAGTATTTGGATGTAGATGTTTCATCTTAAACAATGGCAAGGAGGATCTAAGTAAATTTGATGCCAAGTCAGATGAAGGTATCTTCTTAGGATACTCCACATCTAGCAGGGCATACAGAGTATTTAATAAAAGAACTCTTGTAGTGGAAGAGTCAGTTAATATCATATTTGATGAGTCTGATAGTGAGTCTGCTAGGAAAGAAAATATTCTTGATGATGATACAGGAATTATCGACTTTGAAAAGTTGAATATTGATGACGTGCCAATTCAAGATAAGGGAGATGATTGCGTGCCACCACAATCTTAAAACTTGCCAAAGGAATGGAGGTATGCATATGGACACCCTAAAGACTTAATCATTGGTGATCCATCTCAAGGGGTAAGAACTCGATCATCTCTTAGAAATTTAAATGATTATCTTGCTTTTGTTTCACAATTAGAACCTAAGACTTATGAAGAAGCTGAAAAAGATACTAGTTGGATAAATGCCATGCAAGAAGAATTAAATCAATTCAAAAGAAGTAATGTATGGACATTAACTGAAAGACCAAAGCATAATTCAGTAATTGGAACAAAATGGATCTTTAGAAATAAATTAGATGAAAATGGGTTAGTTATAAGAAATAAAGCTAGACTTGTAGCTAAGGGATACAGTCAAGAAGAAGGAATAGATTTTGATGAAATATTTGCTCCTGTAGCTAGATTAGAGGCCATTAGACTACTTCTAGCATTTGCATGTTTCATGGATTTCAAATTGTATCAAATGGATGTAAAAAGTGCATTCTTAAATGGTTTTATTGAGGAAGAAGTATATGTAGAGCAACCTCCTGGTTTTGAGAATCATGAATTGCCAAATCATGTGTTTAGACTACATAAGGCATTATATGGATTAAAGCAAGCACCTAGGGCTTGGTATGATCGATTAAACAAATTTCTGCTAAATAATGACTTTAGTAGAGAAAATGTAGATAAAACACTATTTCTCAAAAGAAAGGACAAAAATCTATTAGTGTACAAATATATGTAGATGACATAATCTTTGGTGCCACAAATGATACTCTTTGCAAAAAATTTGCTGATTTAATGCATGGAGAATTCGAAATGAGTTTGATGGGAGAACTAAGTTTCTTTCTAGGATTACAAATCAAACAAACTAAAGAAGGCATTTTCATTCATCAAACTAAGTATACAAAGAAAATACTAAAGAAGTTTGGAAATGAAAATCATAAGGGAGTAGGTACTCCAATGAATCCTACTAGTAAGCTAGACAAAGATGAAAAAGGAAAGAGTATTGATATTAAGCTTTATAGAGGACTAATTGGATCCTTGCTCTACCTTACTGCTAGTAGACCAGACATCGTATTTAATGTAGGAATATGTGCTAGATACCAATCAGATCCTAAGGAGTCACATTTAAGTGCTGTTAAAAGAATCCTTAGATATTTAAGAGGAACTACGAATATAGGATTATGGTACTCAAGAGACTCCTGTCTAGATTTGCTTGCATACTCAGATGCTGATTTTGCTGGATGCAAATTAGATAGGAAGAGCACTAGTGGTACATGTCAATTCTTAGGAAACAACTTAGTATCATGGTTTAGCAAAAAGCAGAATTCAGTGGCACTGTCAACAGCTGAAGCTGAATATATAGCTGCTGGTAGTTGTTGTGCTCAAGTACTATGGCTTAAGCAACAACTAGAGGACTATGGAGTTAAGCTAGATAATATTCCTAATAAGTGTGATAATACTAGTGCCGTCAATCTTACTAAAAATCCAGTTCAGCATTCTAAAGCCAAACACATAGAAATACGATATAATTTTATTAGGGATCATGTGCAAAATGGAAACATATGTATTGAGCATATATGCACTGAAAAACAATTAGCCGACATATTCATAAAATCCTTGAGTGAAGATAGATTCTGCACGCTAAGGAGGGAATTAGGCATATGTGATCCTTTTTATTGAAGAGATATAAAAGGGAGCAAGCTGTCTCATGATACATTCCTCCCATTTCTAAAAACCCATGAAACATGAGTCAAACTTGTCATCTATAGATTCCCTACTCATGTATCATTGTCCTAGAAAGAATTTATAAGGATTGGAAGCAAGAAAATTTTTAGAAGCAAAAAGGAATAAAAAAAAAATTCTGAACTTGGGTCGACCCAACCCAGAATAGGGTCGACCCAACGTTGAGTCGACCCAAGAAAATTCTTGAGTCGACCCAACGTCGGGACCCCACTGTTAAAAGGGGGACCCGAGAGCTCTTTTAGGGCACTGTTTGCCCTTGTCCTTTTCTGAAAACCCTATTCCCCACTCTCCAAACTCCTCCAATCATCTCCAAACAGTAGATTACTTTAAGATCTTGGAGAAATGGGACCCAAAAAAGCCGTAGCCAAGAGATCCGGAAGAGTCTCACGGATCCAACGTGAGGAAAGACATGCTACGGAGCCATCTACAGTGTCTCCACAACGTGAGGCACGTGCAGAGCCACCTCCTCCTCCTTCCCCCTCAGTAATACTTGCAAGATTTGCGGGGAGACCAGTTACAACGGGGAGAAGGATCCATTCCGAGTTCTTTGATCAAGAAGGGTTCCGTTTGAGGGAATGGATCCAAAGGCAAGGTTGGGAGTATCTTTGCTCCCTAGATGTGATGATCTACCCCGGATTAGTTCGGAAGTTCTATGCCTTCCTCAAAACTGGAATGGGAGGGCTTATTTCGGAAGTTCGAGGAGTTAGGGTTCGAATTTTCGAGGAGAGTTTGAGTGAGCTACTTCATCTTCCATGTGAAGGAGCCACTCCAGAAAAGCCTGAAAATAAGATGAGAGCCCTACAGTTGATAATGGAAAATGAAAACTTCGACTTTTCCGAGAAGGTAATAGCTAGCTCTCTTTCTGCTGAAATGAGGTTATTGCTCAGTATCATAAATAGGATTTTATTTCCGAAGAGCGGGAGATTCGATCTCATCACAGAGCGAGATCTAGTAGTGATGGAGCATATTATTCAGGGTATTCCCCTGAATCTCCCGGCCATGATCCTGAGGCAGATGAGGAAGGTGATCTGCAACTCCAGAGTATCTCTGCCTTATGGTATGATACTCACCTTGATCTTCCGACAGCACGACATATCTGTCGAGGGGGAGATCTCTAGGCAGCTACTTCATACTGATACATACACTGCACGATCACTTATACGCATGGGCTATGAGAAAGTGAACGGGCAGTGGGTTCATACTGGAGCAGGGATTCAGGGTGATGCACCAGAGGGTGATGCACCAGATATTGGAGACCCTATCCCTGAGGATGAGGAGCATATGGATCATCCTACTGCACCTTCAGAGGCTGGACCATCGTCATCTGTTCCTGCGGGAGATACAGATGAGTTCTGGAGTAGGATGACAGAGCTTTTGTCAGCTCAGGCGAGGACTATCACTGATGGGCTGACGAGCAGATTAGACATCATGTCTGCTGATATCAGTGATCTGAGGGAGCAGATGGGAGCTCTACGGAGAGAGAGAGAGACTCATGGACCATCTGTGCCACAGGCTGCTGAGTTAGAGATTTCGGCACAGAGTCATCCAGCTCATCGTGCTCCATGCCAGACTTAGTCTCATCAGGCTCGACCTCCTCTCGCCACGTACACTAGGAGGATGAGGACTAGATCCCAGCCATTAGATACTCCCTAGGCTGATATTAGTATTTCTGTTTAGAGCCTAGGATAGGTATCTAGTTCTCATATGTATTTTGTGTTTATCATGTACTTTGAACTTTGATTGAGGAACATTGTATTTGCTTTTGTTTTTGGCATGATTTTACTAAAATGTTCCTATTTTGATCAATGAAGTTTGAATGTTTGTTATTTATTGTGTCTATTCCCATGCACCTATTTGATGATAACAAAAAGGAGGAGAAGTAAAGAAAGAGAAATAAGTTGTGTAAGAAAAGAGAAATAACTTATAAAACAAATTGAAAATTATAATGGGAAAGCATATACATTTTAGGGGGAGCAATTTGTAACAATGAGAACAATCAAATCTAAAATTTCTATTAAATTTCAAAATTTGGCACATAGAATTTCAGAATTTGGCACGCACCTTTCACACCTCGATACATAACCTGAAACACATGCTTCATCTCAAATTTTTGGAGTTTCATCTTTAATGAAATATAAATGAAAGGGGGAGCAATTCAAAAAGTTAAATTGGAAACATTTGAATGATATAGGGGGAGACTTCACTCTCATATTTGAAAAGTTGAAATTCAGCAACTTGAGCCCTTTTAAAACTGATTTTAAGACAAGTATCAATAGGCTCATACTCTATATTTTGTAATCATCAAAAAGGGGGAGATTGAGGATGATAGTGTTATTTTGATGATTAACAAGCAATAATCGAGAGTATGTTATAAGTTAATTCGATACTTCATTTATAAGTCTGTTACTCTCAGTATATTTGTATAATAAGTTAAAGATGCATTTCATTGTTTACTTGGATGAATCTAACCTTGAGTTGCAGCAAAGTGTGGATTGAGTCGACCCAAAGGATGATTGAGTCGACCCCGGCACATCAAGAAAGCATTTGGCCCACTTCTGCAAAAATGGCACAGATAAACAGTAAGTTGGGTCGACCCAAGGAAAGCATTAATCGACCCAAACATCAAGCTTCTCAACAACTCAGAAAATGGTTCTTTGGAAATACTGAGAGGGTCGACCCAAGATAAAGTTGAGTCGACCCAAGCTTGAGTCGACCCAAACCCTGAGTGGGTCGACCCAAAGGCAAGACAGAACAGATGACAGAAAAGGTTCTCTGGAAACCCTGAGAGGGTCGACCCAAGAAGAAGTTGAGTCGACCCAACTGAACCTTGAGTCGACCCAAAGAAATGTTGGGTCGACCCAAGTGAAGGAAGGCTGAATTGCAAGTTTCTGTGGTTCTGAGAGGGTCGACCCAAGGAAAGTTTGAGTCGACCCAAGTGAAAGTTGGGTCGACCCAAGGACAGGTTGAGCCGACCCAAACACTGATAGAAGCATAACGGCTAGTTCTGCAGAAGTACTTTTTGTCCTTCCAACAGTGAGTAACGGCTAGTTTTTGAATTCTAACCATTGGGGCTTGTCCAATGGATGAAGAAAACTATTTAAAGTGGCACTATTCATAAGAGAGAACATCCTTTTGCAAGAATATCAAAGAGTACACAAGAAAGACAAAGTGCCCTAATCTTCTTCATCCAAGTGCTTCATTCAAGAGTCAAAAGAAAGTGGTTGAGCAGATTCAAAGAGTCATTAAGAGCTCCATCCACCCGTGAAGAGTGAAGCATCCTTGACAAAGAAGAGAGAAGTCATATCAAGCGATAACTATTCTCTAAACTCTTCTTTGTAGATTATATTGTTATATTTGCTCATCTAGGAGTTTAAATCTTCTTCCTTTGTTTATTAAACTACTTGTAAAGGTTGGTTGGTTAGCCCGCAAAACCAACGGAATAGGTTGATTGGTGAACCCGGAAAATCAATTGTAAAGGTTCGTTGGTGAGCCCGTAAAACCAACATAGGTTCGTTGGTGAGCCCGTAAAACCAACATAGGTTTTTGGTGAACCCGGAAAACCAAAGTGTAAAGGTTTTTGGATTGTGAGCCCGAAAAACAATCCAACTGTAATCCGCGGGATTATAGTGAATTCCCAAGGGGTCGCTTGGGGAGTGGACGTAGGTGCTAAGGAGAGCACCGAACCACTATACTTCTTGTTGTTTACATTGTGATTTGTTTAAGTTCACTAACTCATCATTTAACACAAGTAAGATAGTTAAAATTAAAAGAAACCAATTCACCCCCCCTCTTGGCTTGTCACCTTGGGCAACACCAATATTCTTTCAACTCACCGAGTTGTTGATTTGTGAGTGTTGCAACATTTTCCGGTTCTACAAAATCGGTCTCCACAGGATCCCATAAATCTTGAGATCCATATAGAACCTTCATCTTAATGCTCCATTGATGATAATTCTTCCCATTGAACAAAGGAAGTTGTGTTGTTAGAAGCCATTTCTCCCTTGTAAGAACCCTGTGTAGATCGAGCTATGGCTCTGATACCACTTTGTAGAAGATAAACAACACAAAAACTTTTCAAGAAAGGTGTATTCTTGATGAAGAACAATGGAGAAATGAGGCTAGGATGTTACTACTTGAAAATGGACTCAAATTTTATTAATTCAAGTGTATTTTCTAAAGTTACAAAGCTAGAAAATTTATAGGGAAATTTTCACACGAATTTAAACTTATTAATGACACAACTTTCTAAGAGACAAGAACCAAGTTTCTAGAACATATTCAAAGTAATAATAAATATAGGCAAATTTTCATACGAATTTACACTTATTAATGACAACTTTCTAAGAGACAAGAACCAAGTTCCTAGAACATATTCAAAGTAATAATAAATTCTTCCCAAGAAACGAAGTTCTTGAAACAGAAAATCCATGAACCACAGAAACCAAAGAGACAAAACATAAATTCTTCCCAACCAATGAAGTTCATGAATCAGAAAATTCATGAACCACAAAAACCAAAGAGACAACATTAACTAACCTTGGAAACCAAAAAAACAAAAGCCATAAGTCAAAGAGACAAAACATATGCCTAGCTTACAATTTCTAACATGGATCACCTTAGTCCATTCCATGATTGCAGACTCTGCAGTGGATGAGCAATGTCACAGAGAAAGGAAGAACTTTTGCTTTGGTTACTCTTCCACTCAGCATGCACGTCCCACATATCTTGTTTAATAAGTGTTGTATTGGAAGTGCCATCAATAAACTTTGCTTATTGCCAAGTTTTTCACCCATTCTACCGTATCTGAAATAGTATCTGTGAAGACAGGCCTTGAATAGGCCATGTTAGGCTGAATTCTGCAGGCCTAACCGACTTTAGCTTATGGTCTGAGAAGAAACTAGAATAGAGGATCACGATCGTGATTACGATCCTATGCTTCATCTTTCTTGGAGCAATGAGGCCATGGAGTTGTAGTTAAAATTACCACTTGTCTCAAAAGCTTAAGCTGATAGGATGAGGTAGATTTATTTTATATATTTTATATTTTTCTAACACTCCCCCTCATATGTGGGCCGGACTTTTTTAATGGGCGAGCCTAACACGTGAATTTTTTTAATAATAGAGTTAAAGAGTGTGGATACAGGGTTCGCACTCAGGACCTTTGCTCTGATACCAAGTTGAAATCACCACTTGTCCCAAAAGCTTAAGCTAATAGGATGAGGTAGATTTATTTTATATATTTTATATTTTTCTAACAGTCGTGGCCAACTCCGTAGGCAATTAAACTCTCCGACTCTATAGGGAGTTAGAATGGTCGTCGGCCATTCCGTAGTGCCTATTCGCCCGCAATCCTCGCGGGCGGTGCAACCACCCTTGGGCTTATCCATTTGGAAGCCCTCTCTATAAAACCCCCTTGACCCTTAGATTAATCCACAACCTTCTCCTTCCCTCCCTCCGGCAGCTGACGTAACGCCACAACCGAGCTTCGCCGAGTCTTCTCCTCCCTTCTCCCTCTCCGTTTTTCTCTCTGTGCTCTGAGATCTCCTCTCTTCGTCGGAAATGCTACCACCATCACTGCTAGGCCACCGAACCGAACCCGTCGGCCGAGATCCACCACCTCCGACTCACCGGTGAGTTTTTCTTTCTCCTGTTCTTCCATTCCCAGCCAAACTAAGTGTGTTCCCTTCCCCTATTTCAGGCAAAACTGAGATTGTTCTCAGTTTCTTCCTTCTTGTCGCCCACTGCAACGGCCGCCGGCCATCACTGTTGTTGGCTAGCCGTCGATCGGACGATGACCTCTGGCCACTCAGGCCCAGCCACCCCTTCCAACCTCTCCTCCCTCTATTCTTTCTTTTTCCCTTCCTCCCTAATTCTTTGTTCAACGAGATGGATAACGTTCCCTGTTGGGTCGTGTCCATCGTGGGCCGAGTTTGGGCCATGGTCACCCTGTTTGGGCTGTGTCCATTGCAGGCTGAGTTCGGGCCATATTCACCTTATTGGGTTGTGTCCATTATGGGCTAATTTTCGGCCCTGTTCACCCTGCTGGGTTATGTCCATTGTGGGCCGAATTTATTCATTTTGAGCCATGTTCATCCATTATGGGCCCTATTCACTTTGAGCCTATTCATCCATTGTGGGTCGTATTCACCTTGGGCATGTTCATCCATTATGGGCTGTATTCATCTTGGGCCCTGTTTATTGTAGGCTGAATCCATTCATTTTGGGCCTTGTTTATCCATTGTGGCCCGTATTCATCTTGGGCCCATTCATCCATTATGGACCGTATTCACCTTAGGCCTGCTCATCCATTGTGGGTGGTATTCATTTAGGGCCTTGTTCATCCATTGTGGGTCATGATCATTTTGAGGTCGTTCTCTTATAGTGTTTAAGTTTGACCTCTGGAATGATGTAAAAATTAATAATATTTTGAAAAATATTAGATAGGTGTACCTGAACCATTTGTCTAAGGTGGAATTTAAAGCGAAAAGAGATAAGTAACCTAATATTTTAAAGAATATTTTTCAAACTATTTGGTAAAATAATTATCCATGGATTAAATTTTGATATATATTTTGTACTCAGTTAAATAGGCCAGGCATGCTAATCATTATTTTAAAATTATGTTATATGTTATGAAATATAAAAAATATGAATGGGCAAATTATGAAAAATTTATTTTATATGTATACATTCTCAGCATGGCTATAATTTGTTCTGGCACCGCCAATGAGGATTATTCGTTGGCCCTGTCAACTTGTAAGCTATAAGAAACTGATTTCAATATTGCACCATCGGCAATTAAAATAGTGGTATTTGGACAATGTTGCCACCTGTGGTTAATCACACTAGTTTTTGGTACTTTGTGTAACCCATGCCACTAGGTTACGTGGCCATAGCCTATTCATTTTGGAATTCTAGTATTAGTTTTTATAAAAATAATAATAAATTTTTAAAAAATACATTTATTGATGATTTATTTCTTAGTCAATATTTTGTGCTTTAATTAATTATTGGTTATGCTTTGACCCTATATTAAAGTATTATGTAGCTTACTGGGCTAGTGTAGTTCACTATCATATTTTTCTATTTTTTTTCATATTCAGATGCATGATCGCATAGGACTAGAGAGTACGTTAGATTTTTTGAAGATCCTTCAGATGATGGTATTTTTAGTCAGATTAGTTAGAGTATTTAATTTGATTTATATTATTAGTTAGCACATGTTATATTGAAACTATTGTTAGAATGATTTGAATAAATTATTGATTAAATAAATTTTTAGAATTTGCTTTGATATGATCTATAGTATTGCATGCTTGTACGGTCCGCTGTACATGCATGCGGTATCTATCACGCTCCGGGTTCAAGGCATGGCATATTTAGTAGTATCAGAGCCTAGGTTTTAGAATCCTTAGAATTCGTCGGAAAGATTGAAAGATGGATAGGAACTAGACAAGAGGACAATGTTAATTGCTTTTGTTAATAACTTTATGTTATTTTGTTTGAATGATATTTGTGATAGTTTTGTTTCACTGAATCAGAATGCCGCCTCGACGTGTTTGTAGTCAGAAAAAGGTAGTTGGGGGCTCTTAGGGTGGAGTCCCTACTAACCAAGCGGCCGAGACATCTTAAAGTTCGGGGCACCAGAATGTGGCCTCCGAAATTCACCAAGAAGGAGGGGCTAGTCAATCAATTGTGATAAGCCAATTTTTGGTTAGTCAACAATAACTCCAGGAAATGTCGCTGGAAATCAAACTCGGGTGCTTGAACTGATTGAAGAGGTTGGGTTAGTTTGACAGCATAGGCAATAACCTTAGCATTCAGTCCAGCAGGATGTTGATTTTTCTAAGCAAAGAAAGAGTATAGCAGAATTTATGAAAATGGCTCCTTAGGCCTTTAAAGGTACCGCTAATGTCACGACCCCCGCCCCGTTCCCGGCGGGCTGCCGCGACGGTCCTAGGGTGCGGGTAGGCATAAGGCCACCAGCCACCGCGTAGAACCCTACTACTATCAATCATTAATAAATCTTGAAAATTTTGGCATGATACATGCACAAAACGATCACTTTTTCTATAGTGACCTGTCAGGATTATCTCAATACATACAACAACACTACCTGTCAGAGCAGCAATCACATAATCTGTCACATAATGAACCTGGACAATATATATCAATACATCATCACAGGCATATAACTCATCTGTATAAAAATCTGGTTCCCATTCCATCCATGGTCAAATCCATATCCACAACAGGATCTATGACTATAACTATACACTATATACAATAGAAGGTTTATAATACACCAAAAGGGTATAAACCTCTATCTACATTATACTATACTATACTATGGAGCGGCACAGCTAGTAGGCAATCTCTAATCCTGCTCTTCTCTATACAATACCTGCCCTGCAATCAAAAACACCAAACTGGGGAGTGAGTATATAAATACTCAGTGAGTGGAGTAGAGAGTACTATGCATATGAGACAAGATATAATCATGGCTCGAGGTGAAATCTCAAGATCAATAACAAGATGAACATGAACTCAACATAAAGAATATGGAGTAAATCATCAATATCACCACAATCACAATCAACTCATCTGAAGCATATATGGAATAATCGAGTAAATATATATACTACTCATGAATATGCTCAACAGATCATAATGCTGGAACATACAAATCAGGTGTCAATATGCCGGAAAAATTTGTCGAAATCCGATTCTTCCTCTTTTAACCACTTCTACAACCCTTATCTGACCCCTCTAGACTACATCCACCCTTTGTATAGCCTAATATCATCAAAAGACTAGATAGAGATGGATATTTACCTTTTTATTTTTGGAAATCGAGGTTCTTGCATAGAGGGGAAGGAGGTCTACGTTTTTCCCTTCAGCTGGCAACGCAATCGGGATCTCCTTCCTTTCCCTTTTCTTCTTTTTCTTCCTCTTTCTTTCTTCCTTTCCTTTCCTCTTCTTCTTTTTTTTCCTCCCTGTCCGTCTGAGACTCCCTTCCTCTCTCTCTGTTTCATTCCGTCTGAGACCAACTCAAACCCTCCAATTAAGTCATATCAAGCACTATTCACCCTTTGTTTAATATTATTAAAATTCCATTTTGCCCCTAACACTTCAACATATCTACTGTTATGCCATTAACTTTTGATTCCTTCCAATTTTACCCCTTATATCAATTTTAAAGGACTATTCTATCCCTTTTTATATAAAAAAAATATTTTGGGGTTATTACAGCTAATCTTCAAGAAGCCGAAGTTTGGATTGATAAGATGGAGAAAGCCTTTAGGATAATGGAGTGCACTAATGAAAAAAATGTCAGATTTGCCATTTGCATGCTTCAAGACAGAGCCCATCATTGGTGGAAGTCTGTGGAGCGCACATTGGTTCACGAGCATAAACCAGTTACCTGGCAGAGGTTTCACACTGCCTTCTACTCCAAATATTTCTCTTCTAATTGCTTGAGGGAGTTAGAGAGGAAATTCCTCAATCTGTCTCAAGGAGCTATGATGGTGGATAAGTATGAGGCATAATTTGACAGGCTACCTTAGTTTGCTCCCACCCTCATTATGCATGCAGAGTTTAGGATGAGGAGATTCGAAGAAAGGTTGAAGTCTCACTTACGTTAGGTTTTCGCCATAATGCACTCAGCAAACTATGATAATATGATATATAGGGCCAAGAATATGGAAATTATCCGTAAGGAAAAACAAAAGAAGAGGAGCAGATATTTTGATACACGTGGAGGACAGAATTTCGGCAAGTCTACTAAATCTCGTGACAGATCTTGGCATTTTGGGAAGCAGGAATCTTATGGAAAAACTACTTAGCATCAACAAGAATACTGACATTTGGGTCGGCCCATGGTTGACAAGAATATCCGCAAGTGAGCAAGCCTAGTTTTAATCATCCAAAAACAAAGGAGTCCAAACGTCAGAACTGGGTGGCATGGCCTTTTGAATCACTGGGTTTTTGTATTTGTCCTGGTCTGTTTGTGGCTTGCTAATGTGCATGTCTATCTCCAGATGCGCATCCGACACCAACCGACCATAAACAATTCTTGACGAAAGCCTTCGTGAACGTTTTTGCCTTCATCTTTGTTGAGAAAGGATTAATATGTGACAGCGAAAGCGGACATGCCAATGGCCTTCTATGGAAATATCAAGCTTGCAATTCTGCCTAATGTGATGCCATATTTTCACTGTTCCTTCAAAGAAAAGATACCATATTTTTTACCGCAATACTGCGAAAGGCCAAATTTCAAATTTTTTCTCTTGAAATGCGATCCGAGGTCTTACATCAAAAAAAGATCAAAACGAAAGAAGGACGGAGAGATGTGATCTGAGGCCTCTCTCTCCTCTTTCCTGAGTACCAACAAATTGAGTCATTCACTTTGTCAGGGCCTTCCTTTCCTCGTCCAAGTAACTTACCAGCAATGAAGACAGAAGAAACTCAATTGTGCTGAGATGCGGCAAAAGTAGCCAATTTGCTGGTCCTATGTATACCTCATATAGAGAATTGTTATCAAGAACTTTGTCATGGATCCAAAAAAGAAAGATGTGTTTTGCGATCAAGAACTTGCTAAAGCACCATGAAGTACAGCTCCACTGGTTCTACTTCCGGTGGAGTCACCCACAAATCTGTTCAATTTCAAAAAAGGATAGCTAAAGAAGACGTGACATGATTCTATGCCACTGAACCGAAAATGGACTCAGAATTATGGTTTTAAGCAACTGTAAGTCTGTGGCTTAGATTATTTAGGGTCATCATCGAAAGTATCTATTCATCATAAAGAAATGAAATTGGGAAAAAGGAATGGCCTCTCTTATTCATTGCAGTATACAAGGATTCTATATATAGATGCCGATGATCCTTCTAGTGACTATCTTTCCTAACTGTTAACAACAAACTAGCAACAAGAAAAACAAATTTCTGGTGCAACTAATTCTGCCAGCTGCATGCGTAATGTGGAGTTTGTAATTTTCCAATATCCCCCCTCAAGATGGAGCATGAAAATTGAGAATGCCCATCTTGCTAAGGAGTGGATCAAGCTGTGCAGCTCCAAGGGGTTTGGTGAGCACGTCTGCCAATTGGTCATTGGTTGAGACATGAAGAGTCTTGATGAGGCCAGCAGTGAGTCGTTCTCGGATGAAGTGGCAATCAACCTCGATATGTTTGGTTCGTTCATGATATACAGGATTAGAAGCTATATGTATCGCAGCCAAACTATCACAAAATAACAATGCAGGCTGCTGATGGGGAATGGCAAGCTCCTTGAGTAATTGAAGGAGCCAGACAATTTCTGCAGAAGTAGTGGCCATTGCACGATACTCGGCCTCTGCTGAAGACCGAGAGACAGTGTGTTGCTTCTTGGATTTCCAAGAAATGAGAGATTCACCAAGGAATATGCATGTGCCAGTAACTGAGCGACGGGTATCTGGACATCCAGCCCAGTCAGAATCTGAAAAAGCTTTCAGATGCAGAGGAGACTTGCTGGAAAAAAATAAGCCCTGTGTCGGGGCCTTCTTGATGTAGCGTAGCACCCGAGTGACTGCATCTAAGTAGGGCTTACGAGGTTTGTCCATAAACTGGCTAAGAGTTTGAACTGCATAAGATAAATCTGGCTGTGTAGTTGTGAGATATAGCAAACGCCCAATAAGCCTTCTATAATGAGTGGCATCCTGAATTTCTTCTCCGACATCTTTAGAAAGTTTCAGCTTTGGATCAAGAGGGCATGCAGCAGGTTTGGCAGCAAGTAAACCTGTCTCTTCAAGAAGCTCTAAGGCATATTTCCGCTGGCAGATGGTGATTCCTTGTGCGGATCGAGTTACTTCAAGGCCTAAAAAATATTTTAGAGGCCCCAAGTCTTTGAGCTTGAACTGCCTATGGAGGAATGCAACAAATTCATCTACTTGTGCTGCATTGTTGGTGAAAAGAATTATATCATCGACATAAATCAAAAGCCCGACAAAGAAAGTGCCACTATTGCGAATGAACATAGAACTGTCAGCTGCGGATTGTAAAAAGCCATGAGACAGCAATGTTGAGGAAAACTTGGAGAACCATTGCCTTGATGCCTGTTTTAATCCATACAGTGATTTATGTAGCTTTAAAACCTGTGAAGGATTTGTGGATTGAAAACCTGGTGGCAAGCTCATGTAAACTTCTTCATCCAACTCCCCGTGAAGAAAAGCATTGTTCACGTCAAGTTGGTGTAAATGCCAGTTCAAAGATGATGCCAAAGCCAATACAGTTCTGATCGTCACCATTTTGACAACCGGAGAGAATGTTTCCAAATAGTCCAGCCCTTCTGTTTGAGTGTAGCCTTTAGCTACAAGGCGGGCCTTAAATCTCTCTATGCTCCCATCTGCATGATGCTTCACTTTATATACCCATTTACAGCCAACTGTTGATTTTCCAGCTGGTAATTCAGTTAATGACCAAGTCTTGTTCTCTTCAAGAGCTTGAATCTCAAGCCTCATTGCCTCCTGCCACTCGGGTAACTGAGAAGCCTGCTCAAAAGTTTTTGGTTCGAGATGTGTAGAGATAGCAAAGGCATGTGCTTTGTGAGATGCAGAGAGCCTATGATATGAGAGAACTGAATGAAGAGGAAATTTTATACCTGTAGCCGCAGAAAGATCCTTGGAGGAGGTAGCTAAGTGGCAGTGGTAATCAGCAAGATAGCTGGGTTGTCTTCTGACTCTCTCGGATCGCCTAAGGATTGTGGGAGATGCTGGAGAGTCAGGTAACAAAGAAGATTCAGATGAAAGAGAATCTGCATCTGGGTTTTCAGTGGAAGTGTGAGTCTGTGTTGAAGTATTTTCTGGAGGAATTGTAGCTGGGGAAGAAGGTACTGATGTATCAACAGTTATAGGGGAAGGCATGATATGTGTAGGAGTATGAGAGGTATCGGACATGAAGAACAAGTGAGAGTTATCCGGAGCATATGGAAAGATATGCTCATGGAAGACCACATCTCTAGATACAAACACCGAATGATTATGCAGATCATAAAGACGATAACCTTTTGTTCCATATGGATATCCAATGAATATGCAGGTCCGAGCCCTAGCGTCAAATTTTTTTCTATCATGAGCTAAGGTGGATGCATAGCAAAGACATCCAAAAACCCGCATGTGATCATAGGTTGGTGGAGATGAAAATAATAGTTCATGCGGTGTTTTGTCGTTTAAAACTTTGGAAGGACTGAAAGTGAATCCTAGGTTCTTCGGTGTTAAGCATGCTGATTTTTTTTTTCATTTTTTTTTTTAAAACCATGGCTGAACCTGATCGGGTTGCCTACGTACCCCTTCATAAGGGGGATCAAGCCATACGTAGTTCTTTTTAGGTTTTAAAATGCAGCGAAAAAATCGAATCAAACAATTTAATTCATGCATGCTTACAAGATCAAATCTAGAAATCAGCACCTTAAGAACACATAGGATTATGCCGGAATCGTTTAAACAATTATGCTAAAACTTTCATGCATGATTAACTATCAGATCTGAAACTTAAGAACTCTATTCCGATTAATCTCCGAATATCCATCGAATGGATTCTGGAGATAACTCCGTGAGGAGCTCCAAAGGAGGGTAAAACCTCGGGGAATCAGACCTAGACCCTGACTCCAAAATAAAATATTGATGTGGGATTAATACCTTTTATGATGGAAGAAACTTATGGATCTGATCCTTGACTTTGCAGCCACGTACACGAATGGCCTCTATGAGAAGTACACGCGAAGCCCTAGGTAGATCGTCTTCCGCGGGAGTGCTAGCTCGCGCAGGAATGCAGCAATGGCTGAAGCTTTCTCCTTTTAAACACTCAACCTTTGATTGTTCTTCAAGGAGATGGAGGATGGACGTGAGGAAGAAGGAGAAGAAGGGATGGAGGCCCTCAGGAAATTTTTTCAGAATTTTTTGAAACATCTAAATATGGTATATATTGAACCCAAGGCATGGGGGTCTTTTATAGCCAAAAGATCCCCCCACGTATCACACCTAATTTAGCCAACTAATTTGGCTGATAAAATTTCCAAAAAATTCTGGTGGTTTGACAGCTAAGAGGAGATAAACATATCCAAATTTTGTGCATTTTGGATCCCTAAAAGATAGGAATTCATGCGTCCAAAGTTCAGCCGCAGACCACCCTATTTCATGCACCATGCAATCCCTACAAATTAGGAAATTCATCTAAATCTTTCTAGAAAGATTTAAGGCGTCATTTTTATAGAAATTATAGCCCCACGCCTCCTCTCTTATCATGCCAATTTTTGGCCAAAAATAAAGAGGATAGGCATAGAAAATATTAGGAATAAATTAAGGTGTCATTCTTCTCCAAGAAGATAAGGATGGGTTCCTAAAATTTAGGGATTCTTCTCCTTATCCAATTCTGATTATTTGGACTCATAATCCTCATCAAATAAGGTCTTCTAATTGATTTGGATCAAGCCCAATCCAATTGGGTCAAGTCCCATCAATTGGGTCAAGCTCAATCTACTTGGGTTGAACCCAATCCAATTAGGTAGGTCAAACCCTGATGCAGCCCAAATTGAATCCTATTCAATTTGGCTCAACCTAAGCCCAATTTACTCAATCAAATTGAGTTCATTAGCAACCTAATTGCTAATTAGTCCTCCAATAATTTAATAATTATTTTAATGCAACTTTTGCTTTGGATAATTTGTCAATCGAATTGACCAAATTACCCCTGAATGATTCTTAATCATCAATCAGCCATTTGATCAACCTAGAAACTTCTATGCGTGTGACCTCATAGGTTCGAACCTAAGCCGGTAGTATAAGAACGTCTTCCTATACTAATCGATGTGACCATCTAGCAATGGTACCCGACGTCCGAATAGGCCGAATATATGCGAAGCAAATATTCTGAAATCCTGGACTATGGTTACTGTATAATTCAATCCCTTTGACTCCTAATGCCAGGATGACTTAGAGCTCACTGTCAACCCTATAATTAGTACATCCATTATGTGATTAACTTTAGATATCCCGTGACTCCTCACTGGGATTACCCTGGCCAAGGTTTTGCTAAATTAATCACAAGACATTATCTCCTATTTGCAAGAGGGGTCAATTCCATCTCGACTCACAACTGACTACGCAAGTACTTGACTGCACCCAGTGACCTTCCGTCACTGAATTAGAAATTCAGGTAGTCCGGTACCAAAGTACAGTGAGTTGCTTGCTAGTCACAGGTTGCGATCTCAGGTCAGAGGGCCAAACTTATACCCATATCCACTCGGAACATCTCTTGACAGTAGAGCGTTCCGGAATTGGTCACGTTCAGTGAAATGTATTCCTACACTTCACCTGTATGGCATACCAGTGTCTCCACACTCCTTGGTTAAGAGGATAACCAACGTATATGTCACACAACGACCTAATCTCGATAATGTTGTCGTCCTAGTAACAACATATCATTTGGTCGCGAACAAGTTTAAGGACTCAAAGATAAATCCTCCTTTATCATAACATAAGTCCTGAGGACTTCATCATATAAGAGTTCATTTGAAGATGAAATGATGAATAATGCCAAATAATACTTTATTAATTTGTCAATTTATTTACAAAATTCAATCATCAATATGCTGACGATTGACATTTAGGATACAATTCCCAACAACTCCCACTTAGCCTAAAGCCAATCGGCACAGTATCTAATACCCATCTTCGACTTGTATTTGTTGAACTCTTTGATGCCGAGGACTTTGGTAAATGGGTCAGCCATATTTTCTTTTGTTTCAATTTTCTGTAGAATCCGCCACTGTGTGCTGCTTGGAACTCTTCCAGCAGATAGCACCACCCTTAAGAGTGAAGATATATCTCGACACGCTCTTGCTATCATCTTGATCTGACTGAAAACTTGAATCGGTATATCCCTCAAGTTTTAAGTCAGAATCACCGTAGACAAGCTACTGATTTTTAGTATTTCTCAAATACTTAAGGATGGTTTTTACAACCTTCCAGTGGTTGCTACCTAGATCAGACTGGTATCTGCTCACTACTCCTAGTGAGTATGCCACGTCTGGTCTAGTACATGTCATGGCATACATTATAGATCCCACTGCCGAAGCATATGAAATTCTATCCATACTCTCTCTTTCTTGAGGGATTGTCGGACAATCCCTTTTAGAGAGATTAATTCCATGGCCCATCGGAAGATAGCCTTTCTTAGAATTAATCATACTGAACCTCTTCAGTATAATATCAATGTATGTGGATTGGGATAATCCAAGTAATCTTCTAGATCTATCTCTATAGATCTTCATCCCTAGGATGTAAGATGCTTCTCCCAAATTCTTCATGGCAAATTGAGATGATAGCCAAACCTTTATTTCTTGTAATGCAGGAATTTCATTCCCGATTAAAAGAATGTCATCCACATACAAAACAAGAAATATAATAACTGAACCATTTGCCCATTTATAAATGCAAGGTTCCTCTTCATTCTTAATGAAGCCATATGATTTGATCACCTTATCAAATCGTATGTTCCAACTCCGTGAAGCTTGCTTTAATCCATAAATAGATTTTTAAAGCTTGCACACCTTAGACTCATCTGCAGATATAAAACCTTCAGGTTGCATCATATACACCTCCTATTCTAAATCTCCATTTAGAAAAGTGGTTTTAACATCCATCTGCCAGATCTCATAATCTAAGTGTGCTGCTATCGCAAGCATAATCCGAATGGATTTGAGCATTGCCACAGGAGAAAACGTCTCGTCATAGTCAATACCATAACGTTGACGATATCCCTTGGCAACCAGACGGGCTTTATAGGTCTCTACTTTTCCGTCTGCGCCCCGTTTCCTTTTGAATATCCATTTACACCCTATGGGTTTAATTCCTTCGGGTGGGTCAACTAATGTCCAAACATTATTGACCTTCATGGATTCCATTTCGGATTGCATGGCTCCAAGCCATTTATCAGAGTCATACCTCTGCATTGCATCCATATATGTGATCGGATCCTCATCGTTTTCATCAAGTTCGATAGGATCCCTGTCTCGGACCAAGAAACCGTAGTATATGTCCGGCTGGCGTGGTACCCTACCCGATCGCCTTAATGGTGCATCTAATATGGTTTCTGGATCTGATCTAATCAAATCTGAAGCAACTGGTTTAGAACCTACCAATAGGTGCATATGGGTTAGCCGAGCCACACTCGGGCCTATATGCGATCTATTGGGTTCTAGTGCCCACTAAAGAATTAGGAGTAATTTTTCGAATTGGAGGTAGAGGCTACCAATTTGTATAAAATAGTGGGAGTACCTTCAGACTAAAGTCCAAGTCTAATGTGTTTAGTCAATTCATATACTAATAGCCAAATTTTCTTTTATACAGAAATGGCCACTAATTTGTCACTTCGCTCATTATTGGATAATGACAAGTTGACAGGTCCCAACTTCAATAATTGGTATAGGAAACTGAAAATTGTGCTAGAGCATGAATGGATCCTTTATGTGATAACAGATCCGGCACCTGAGCAGCCCGCTGCTAATGCACGGGGTACAGTTAGAGACACTTATCAGAAGTGGCTTAGTGATCATATTACTGTCCGTTGCATTATGCTCGCTGCAATGAATGATGAGTTTAGTAGGCATTTTGAGAATAAGCAGCCGGAAGACATCATTCAAGTGTTGAATGAATCTTTCGGTATTCCTGATGATGTTGAAAGGCACAAAACTAGTTGTGCTATTTTCAGCGCACGTATGAAGGATGGGGCTTCGGTGACCGATCATGTATTGTACATGATTGAGTTAATCGAGCGCCTAGGCACTTTCGGATCTCCCCTACATGATCAATTGGGGAAGGATGCTATACTAAATTCTCTTCCTGGTTCGTATTGCCCATTTCTCACCAACTTTCGTATGACGAAACTGGTAGTAAATTATCACCAATTGTTGGGTTTACTACAAACTTTTGAGAAGGATCACCAACTCCTAAAAGGGTCAGTGAATTTAGTGGGAGGTTCGTCCAGAGGTCGTGGTACCTTTAAGAAAGGAAAGAAGAAAAATAAGAATCAAAAGAAAAAGGTGCAACGTGCTAAGCCAAGTCAGACAAAAAAGATTAAGGCTGACCACAATCTGGCAGAATGCTTCTATTGTAAGAAGCAGGGGCATTGGAAGAGTTGATGATGTATGCTGCGGTTAAAACACAGTCCCCCCAGAATTTTATAGGCAGAGAGGCTTGAAACTTAAGAGCTCTAGTGTAATAACCCGAAATTTTTTTTTTATTTTTTTTATATAAAAAAAGGGATAGAATAGTCCTTTAAAATTGATATAAGGGGTAAAATTGGAAGGAATCAAAAGTTAATGGCATAATAGTAGATGCGTTGAAGTGTTAGGGGCAAAATGGGAAGGAATCAAAAGATAATGGCATAATTGCAGATATATCGAAGTGGCAAGGGCAAAATGGGAAATTAATAATATTAAAAAAAGGGTGAATAGTATTTTGATGTGATTTAATTAGAGGGTTGTGCTGTCGGTGGAATGAAACCGAGAGAGAGGGAGTCTCAGGCGTGAAACAGAGAGGAAAGAAAGAAAGAAAAAGAGAAGAAGAAGAAGAAGAAAGAAGAAGAGAAAGGGGATTCGAGGAGGAAAGGGATCCCGGTTGCACTTCCAGCTGAAGGGAAAAACGTAGATCTCCTTCTCCTCTACGCAAGGACCTCGATTTCCAAAAAGAAAAAGGTAAATGTCCATCCCTATCTAGTCTTTTGATAACATTAGGCTATACAAAGGGTGAATATAGTCTAGAGGGGTCGGATAAGGGTTGTAGAGGCGGTTAAAAGAGGAAGAATCGGATTTTGACAAATTTTTCCGGCACTACGGAAAAACTGTGTCGAAGTCCCAATTTCGGCGAATTATTTAGGGGGTCAAACGACCTCCGATAGCAATGCATGTTACCTCTTTGGAATCCCCTATGAGTGTAGAATGTTAGGTAAAAATTTCATCAAATCTGGAGTTTGGAAAGTGGATCAAACCCGGGATGAAGTAACCGGCTGTCGGTCCGGGTTACTGTTCATCCGGGTGGAAAATAAGGGATTTCATGCTATAATAGAGTATTAAGCCTAGATCAAGCTAAAAGGGACCTTGTACTCATGCAAGGGAATCCCTAGTATACATAAATGATGAGTTAATTAATAGAAAAAGAAAAAAAGAAAGAAAAGAAAAGATTTAGGGAACGGGGGAGTTGAATCAATTAAAGTTCCCTATATTATAAATGGCACGTAGATTATAGCCCTTGATACAGGACTAAATGTATTATAAATGCATGTCACAGTTAGGCAAGAAGCTAGGGAACAAGAGGAAGAAGTTTTCCACTGCCAGCTGTAGATTTTTGGAGGCGTATCAGGGCTGTGCCAGATTGACAGGTGAGTGGGAGTTTGTACTTTGCACCATGAGCACATTCCTTATTCATTTTCATAAATATTGCCAAGTGTGACTTGATTCCACCTGAGCTTATTGATTAATTGTTATAGTAGATTTCTCTATAATCTTGATTCTCTATGCTTGATTATTCTGTACATGCATTTGAGGGAACATTGAGAGGAATTACGAGGGGTTGATGAGTAATCAAATTGATTCCGAATTGTGAAATGATTTTTTTTGTAAATTGATTTCATTTCCTATATTTCAAAGACTTATGAGTGGTAGCCTTGATTATACTCCTTTATGAGTAGTTAAATTTGATCTGAATTGTGAAATGACTTCTTTTGTAAATTGATTCCATTTCCTCTATTTCAAAGATTTGTAGAGCCCATTTCAGTGGTATATTGAGTTGCATTGCACACCCTTGACCCCTCACTCCCAACCCAAATGTTAGTTTATGATTGGGTCGGAGTCGAGTGAGTGGTAGTCTTAATTATGCTCCTTTTTAGTAGAGTATTGGGAGGGTGCATTATGGCATTTATGCATGGCTTGGCAGTATCTGCAGGACACCTATAGTCGATGGGGTTGAACATCGGCCTTTGTGCACATAGTAGCCTTCTGGGTGGGCGGAGCCCAGTCCCTTCCTAGGGGGGACACGGCCCTAGGCGTAGGATCGGTCGGTCCTACGACTTATATTCTGCTTGCCGCCGGGCATAGTAAGACCCCGCGAGGTGCAGTATGGCTTTCCGCGGATGTAGAATTCCCGCGAGGTGCCGTTTAGTATGTAGATGTGAGATGGATTTCTGTTCTGGATACTGGCCAGCATTTATATGATCAGTGTGGTGTCTTATCCTGCATATGCATGTGACAGTAGGGAGTTGTTGCTGGTTCGCCTGGGGCGTAAAACCCACCTCCCGATAGCTGTCTAGCATTTATGTTATCGGTATGGTGTCTTATCCTGCATATGCATGTGACAGTAGGAAGTTGTTGCTGGTTCGCCTGGGGCATAAAAACCCACCTTCCGACAGCTGTCTAGTGATGATTTACATATTGGTGTGGTGTCATATTCGATGTATGCATATGGCAGTAGGGAGTTGTTGCTGGTTCGCCTGGGGCGTAAAACCCACCTCCCGATAGCTGTCTTGTTGATGATTCAGCCTATTGACACCTGATTTATATGATTCAGTACTATGACCTGTTGAGCATATTCATGAGTAGCATATATGTTTACTTGATTATTCCATATATGCTTCAGATGAGTTGAGATTGATTGTGGTGATATTGATGACTTACTCCATATTCTCTATGTTGAGATCATGTTCATCTTGTTATTGATCTTGAGATTTCACCTCGAGCCATGATTATATCTGGTCTCATGTGCATAGTACTCTCTACTCCACTCACTGAGTATTTATATACTCACTCCCCAGTTTGGTGTTTTTGATTGCAGGGCAGGTATTGTATAGAGAGGAGCAGGATTAGTGATTGCCTGTTAGCTGTGCCGCTCCATAGTATAGTATAATGTAGATAGAGGTTTATACCCTTTTGGTGTATTATAAACCTTCTGTTGTATATAGTGTATAGTTACAGTCATAGATCCTGTTGTGGATATGGGTTGACCATGGATGGATTGGGAAGCATGTATATATATATGTGTGTGCAGATCAGTTGTGTGCCTGTGATAATGTATTGCTATATATTGTCCAGGTTTATTATGTGATAGATTATGTGATTACTGCTCTGACAGGTAGTGTGTTATATATATTGAGATAATCCTGACAGGTCACCATAGGAAAGGTGATCATTTTGTGCATGCATCATGCCAAAATTTTTCAGAATTTATGGATGATTGATAGGTAGTAGGGTTCTACGTGGTGGCTAGTGGCCTTATGCCTACCCGCACCCTAGGACCGTCGCGGCGGCCCGCCGGGAACGGGGGCGGGGGTCGTGACAAAGCTTGGTATCAGAGCAAAGGTTAAGAAGAGTCTTGTCAGAGCAATAGGATGAGTCAGAATTAAGTATAGGATTATACTATGGAGCATAGAATTTTTTTTTATGCTATTTGCTGGGTCATTTACAATTTAGTAAAGCATTTTATGACTCAGTGTGTAGTGACTCAGTATGTAGATATATAAAGAATACCTCCAAGGAGAGGATCTGCTCGTCTTGGAAGGAGGATGGAGCCAGATTTAGCATTGGATTCGGGTTCCGCACATGTCGAGCCCCAAAGAGAAAAATTTCTTCCTGCTGATAGACGGAGGGTTGATGATCAAGAAGAGGTAGGAAGTAGAGATGCATTGATGGAACAATTACTGGCGGAGAATCAGGCTCTAAGAGAGCAGATTGCTCAGGGGAAACCTCCTGCCCCGTCAGTAGTATCCATCCTACCTCCTGTACCTGTGCTAAGAAGTTTGGCTAGGCGGGCTCTAGATAATGAAGGGATTACTGTACAGGAGTTTCTGAGGCTCAGAACCCCAGAGTTTAAGGGAGGAAGAAGGTAAAGAGCCTTAGAGATTCCTGGAGGAGACTGAAAAGATGATACGGAGACTGCCCTGTTCTGATGCAAGAGCTATAGAACTTGTAGGGCTTATAATGAAGGAAGATGCCTAGAACTGGTACCAGAGACAAGTCGAGGACAGATTGTACAATAGGAATCCTCCAACCTGGGAAGAGTTCAGGCAAGCAGTGATGGATGAGTTTTTGTCTCCAATTGAGAGGCAGAATCGGGCTCTTCAGTTTGAGAGGCTGAAGCAGATGCCCGGAATGAGCGTATCTGAGTACGCTCGTGAGTTCACTAGATTGGGGAAGTATGCTCCTTACATCATCCCCACTGAAGCTGCCAGGATAGAAAGGTTCAGACGAGGTCTGATTTTCCCGCTTTATAATGCAGTACTGGCAGTAGAGGTCCCCACCTTGTCTAGGCTGATAGATAAAGCAAAACAGTGGAAGACCAGAGACAAAGAGGAAAGAGCTGAAAGAGAACAGAGAAAAATGAGTGTGGGGAAGGAGCAAAGCAGTAGAGATAAATCTGAGGGAGTAGATCTCTCGGAGGGCCCGACGGAGCAGTCTGTACGCTCAGCTCCACCTGCCCCACGTAAGAGGAAATGGAGGAAAAGAGGTCAATCACAAGATACTTTTCTACCATCAGTACCTCGTCCTCCAGTCACTATGGCCAGAACTGAATCTAGGTTCCAATCATGGCCAGTATGTGGCATATGTGGGAAGCAGCACCCTGGCAGATACAGAATGGGCCAGGGAGTGTGCTACAGATGTGGACAGCCGGGTCATTTTGTCAGAGAATGCCCGCAGGGTGCCACCCAGCAGTTTGTGCCTTTAACATCCTACCCTTCTGTGCAGATGGACAGGCCTAGTAGTAGGGGGCCTGTAGGCAGAGGCAGAGGTCAGACACCAGCGTCACAGCAGAGTGTTGGACCATCTCAGCTGTTAGCTCCAGCAGGCAGAGGGTAAGGAAGGGTGTTCACGGTAAATCCACAGGAGGCACAGGCATCAAATGCAGCTGTGACAGGTATACTCCTCATTGATAAGATTAAAGCTAGAGTGTTATTTGATTCTGGAGCTACCCATTCATTTGTGTCCCCTTATTTTGCTAAAAAGTTAGCTAAGGATAAGATATTAATGCATATCCCCTTAGCTATTAGTACACATGTAGGGGATAGTATAGAAGCGAAGTATGTATATCCTACCTATGTGGTAGAGATAGAAGGTAAAACACTCCCAATTTATTTGATTCCCAATACCACACCGAGCAGAATATGAAGAGCAGATACACTCACCCCTTTGAGTAATCAGATAATTTACTCTTTTAAATTCGAGGACAAATTTTATATAAGGGGGGGAGGATGTAATAACCCCAAAATTTTTTTTTTATTTTTTTTATATAAAAAAAGGGATAGAATAGTCCTTTAAAATTGATATAAGGGGTAAAATTGGAAGGAATCAAAAGTTAATGGCATAATAGTAGATGCGTTGAAGTGTTAGGGGCAAAATGGGAAGGAATCAAAAGATAATGGCATAATTGCAGATATATCGAAGTGGCAAGGGCAAAATGGGAAATTAATAATATTAAAAAAAGGGTGAATAGTATTTTGATGTGATTTAATTAGAGGGTTGTGCTGTCGGTGGAATGAAACCGAGAGAGAGGGAGTCTCAGGCGTGAAACAGAGAGGAAAGAAAGAAAGAAAAAGAGAAGAAGAAGAAGAAGAAAGAAGAAGAGGAAGGGGATTCGAGGAGGAAAGGGATCCCGGTTGCACTTCCAGCTGAAGGGAAAAACGTAGATCTCCTTCCCCTCTACGCAAGGACCTCGATTTCCAAAAAGAAAAAGGTAAATGTCCATTCCTATCTAGTCTTTTGATAACATTTGGCTATACAAAGGGTGAATATAGTCTAGAGGGGTCGGATAAGGGTTGTAGAGGCGGTTAAAAGAGGAAGAATCGGATTTTGACAAATTTTTCCGGCACTACGGAAAAACTGTGTCGAAGTCCCAACTTCGGCGAATTATTTAGGGGGTCAAACGACCTCCGATAGCAATGCATGTTACCTCTTTGGAATTCCCTATGAGTGTAGAATGTTAGGTAAAAATTTCATCAAATCTGGAGTTTGAAAAGTGGATCAAACCCGGGATGAAGTAACCGGCTGTCGGTCCGGGTTACTGTTCATCCGGGTGGAAAATAAGGGATTTCATGCTATAATAGAGTATTAAGCCTAGATCAAGCTAAAAGGGATCTTGTACTCATGCAAGGGAATCCCTAGTATACATAAATGATGAGTTAATTAATAGAAAAAGAAAAAAAGAAAGAAAAGAAAAGATTTAGGGAACGGGGGAGTTGAATCAATTAAAGTTCCCTATATTATAAATGGCACGTAGATTATAGCCCTTGATACAGGACTAAATGTATTATAAATGCATGTCACAGTTAGGCAAGAAGCTAGGGAACAAGAGGAAGAAGTTTCCCACTGCCAGCTGTAGATTTTTGGAGGCGTATCAGGGCTGTGCCAGATTGACAGGTGAGTGGGAGTTTGTACTTTGCACCATGAGCACATTCCTTATTCATTTTCATAAATATTGCCAAGTGTGACTTGATTCCACCTGAGCTTATTGATTAATTGTTATAGTAGATTTCTCTATAATCTTGATTCTCTATGCTTGATTATTCTGTACATGCATTTGAGGGAACATTGAGAGGAATTACGAGGGGTTGATGAGTAATCAAATTGATTCCGAATTGTGAAATGATTTCTTTTATAAATTGATTTCATTTCCTATATTTCAAAGACTTATGAGTGGTAGCCTTGATTATACTCCTTTATGAGTAGTTAAATTTGATCTGAATTGTGAAATGACTTCTTTTGTAAATTGATTCCATTTTCTCTATTTCAAAGATTTGTAGAGCCCATTTCAGTGGTATATTGAGTTGCATTGCACACCCTTGACCCCTCACTCCCAACCCTAATGTTAGTTTATGATTGGGTCGGAGTCGAGTGAGTGGTAGTCTTAATTATGCTCCTTTTTAGTAGAGTATTGGGAGGGTGCATTATGGCATTTATGCATGGCTTGGCAGTATCTGCAGGACACCTATAGTTGATGGGGTTGAACATCGGCCTTTGTGCACATAGTAGCCTTCTGGGTGGGCGGAGCCCAGTCCCTTCCTAGGGGGGGACACGGCCCTAGGCGTAGGATCGGCCGGTCCTACGACTTATATTCTGCTTGCCGCCGGGCATAGTAAGACCCCACGAGGTGCAGTATGGCTTTCCGCGGATGTAGAATTCCCGCGAGGTGCCGTTTAGTATGTAGATGTGAGATGGATTTCTGTTCTGGATACTGGCCAGCATTTATATGATCAGTGTGGTGTCTTATCCTGCATATGCATGTGACAGTAGGGAGTTGTTGCTGGTTCGCCTGGGGCGTAAAATCCACCTCCCGATAGCTGTCTAGCATTTATGTTATCGGTATGGTGTCTTATCCTGCATATGCATGTGACAGTAGGGAGTTGTTGCTGGTTCGCCTGGGGCGTAAAAACCCACCTTCCGACAGCTGTCTAGTGATGATTTACATATTGGTGTGGTGTCATATTCGATGTATGCATATGGCAGTAGGGAGTTGTTGCTGGTTCGCCTGGGGCGTAAAACCCACCTCCCGATAGCTGTCTTGTTGATGATTCAGCCTATTGACACCTGATTTATATGATTCAGTACTATGACCTGTTGAGCATATTCATGAGTAGCATATATGTTTACTTGATTATTCCATATATGCTTCAGATGAGTTGAGATTGATTGTGGTGATATTGATGACTTACTCCATATTCTCTATGTTGAGATCATGTTCATCTTGTTATTGATCTTGAGATTTCACCTCGAGCCATGATTATATCTGGTCTCATGTGCATAGTACTCTCTACTCCACTCACTGAGTATTTATATACTCACTCCCCAGTTTGGTGTTTTTGATTGCAGGGCAGGTATTGTATAGAGAGGAGCAGGATTAGTAATTGCCTGTTAGCTGTGCCGCTCCATAGTATAGTATAATGTAGATAGAGGTTTATACCCTTTTGGTGTATTATAAACCTTCTGTTGTATATAGTGTATAGTTACAGTCATAGATCCTGTTGTGGATATGGGTTGACCATGGATGGATTGGGAAGCATGTATATATATATGTGTGTGCAGATCAGTTGTGTGCCTGTGATAATGTATTGCTATATATTGTCCAGGTTTATTATGTGATAGATTATGTGATTACTGCTCTGACAGGTAGTGTGTTATATGTATTGAGATAATCCTGACAGGTCACCATAGGAAAGGTGATCATTTTGTGCATGCATCATGCCAAAATTTTTCAGAATTTATGGATGATTGATAGGTAGTAGGGTTCTACGTGGTGGCTGGTGGCCTTATGCCTACCCGCACCCTAGGACCGTCGCGGCGGCCCGCCGGGAACGGGGGCGGGGGTCGTGACAAAGCTTGGTATCAGAGCAAAGGTTAAGAAGAGTCTTGTCAGAGCAATAGGATGAGTCAGAATTAAGTATAGGATTATACTATGGAGCATAGAATTTTTTTTTATGCTATTTGCTGGGTCATTTATAATTTAGTAAAGCATTTTATGACTCAGTGTGTAGTGACTCAGTATGTAGATATATAAAGAATACCTCCAAGGAGAGGATCTGCTCGTCTTGGAAGGAGGATGGAGCCAGATTTAGCATTGGATTCGGGTTCCGCACATGTCGAGCCCCAAAGAGAAAAATTTCTTCCTGCTGATAGACGGAGGGTTGATGATCAAGGAGAGGTAGGAAGTAGAGATGCATTGATGGAACAATTACTGGCGGAGAATCAGGCTCTAAGAGAGCAGATTGCTCGGGGGAAACCTCCTGCCCCGTCAGTAGTATCCATCCTACCTCCTGTACCTGTGCTAAGAAGTTTGGCCAGGCGGGCTCTAGATAATGAAGGGATTACTGTACAGGAGTTTCTGAGGCTCAGAACCCCAGAGTTTAAGGGAGGAAGAAGGTAAAGAGCCTCAGAGATTCCTGGAGGAGACTGAAAAGATGATACGGAGACTGCCCTGTTCTGATGCAAGAGCTATAGAACTTGTAGGGCTTATAATGAAGGAAGATGCCTAGAACTGGTACCAGAGACAAGTCGAGGACAGATTGTACAATAGGAATCCTCCAACCTGGGAAGAGTTCAGGCAAGCAGTGATGGATGAGTTTTTGTCTCCAATTGAGAGGCAGAATCGGGCTCTTCAGTTTGAGAGGCTGAAGCAGATGCCCGGAATGAGCGTATCTGAGTACGCTCGTGAGTTCACTAGATTGGGGAAGTATGCTCCTTACATCATCCCCACTGAAGCTGCCAGGATAGAAAGGTTCAGACGAGGTCTGATTTCCCCGCTTTATAATGCAGTACTGGCAGTAGAGGTCCCCACCTTGTCTAGGCTGATAGATAAAGCAAAACAGTGGGAGACCAGAAACAAAGAGGAAAGAGCTGAAAGAGAATAGAGAAAAATGAGTGTGGGGAAGGAGCAAAGCAGTAGAGATAAATCTGAGGGAGTAGATCTCTCGGAGGGCCCGACGGAGCAGTCTGTACGCTCAGCTCCACCTGCCCCACGTAAGAGGAAATGGAGGAAAAGAGGTCAATCACAAGATACTTTTCTACCATCAGTACCTCGTCCTCCAGTCACTATGGCCAGAACTGAATCTAGGTTCCAATCATGGCCAGTATGTGGCATATGTGGGAAGCAGCACCCTGGCAGATGCAGAATGGGCCAGGGAGTGTGCTACAGATGTGGACAGCCGGGTCATTTTGTCAGAGAATGCCCGCAGGGTGCCACCCAGCAGTTTGTGCCTTTAACATCCTACCCTTCTGTGCAGATGGACAGGCCTAGTAGTAGGGGGCCTGTAGGCAGAGGCAGAGGTCAGACACCAGCGTCACAGCAGAGTGTTGGACCATCTCAGCTGTTAGCTCCAGCAGGCAGAGGGCAAGGAAGGGTGTTCACGGTAAATCCACAGGAGGCACAGGCATCAAATGCAGCTGTGACAGGTATACTCCTCATTGATAAGATTAAAGCTAGAGTGTTATTTGATTCTGGAGCTACCCATTCATTTGTGTCCCCTTATTTTGCTAAAAAGTTAGCTAAGGATAAGATATTAATGCATATCCCCTTAGCTATTAGTACACATGTAGGGGATAGTATAGAAGCGAAGTATGTATATCCTACCTATGTGGTAGAGATAGAAGGTAAAACACTCCCAATTTATTTGATTCCCAATACCACACCGAGCAGAATATGAAGAGCAGATACACTCACCCCTTTGAGTAATCAGATAATTTACTCTTTTAAATTCGAGGACGAATTTTATATAAGGGGGGAGGATGTAATAACCCCAAAAATTTTTTTTTATTTTTTTTATATAAAAAAAGGGATAGAATAGTCCTTTAAAATTGATATAAGGGGTAAAATTGGAAGGAATCAAAAGTTAATGGCATAATAGTAGATGCGTTGAAGTGTTAGGGGCAAAATGGGAAGGAATCAAAAGATAATGGCATAATTGCAGATATATCGAAGTGGCAAGGGCAAAATGGAAAATTAATAATATTAAAAAAAGGGTGAATAGTATTTTGATGTGATTTAATTAGAGGGTTGTGCTGTCGGTGGAATGAAACCGAGAGAGAGGGAGTCTCAGGCGTGAAACAGAGAGGAAAGAAAGAAAGAAAAAGAGAAGAAGAAGAAGAAGAAGAAAGAAGAAGAGGAAGGGGATTCGAGGAGAAAAGGGATCCCGGTTGCACTTCCAGCTGAAGGGAAAAACGTAGATCTCCTTCCCCTCTACGCAAGGACCTCGATTTCCAAAAAGAAAAAGGTAAATGTCCATCCCTATCTAGTCTTTTGATAACATTAGGCTATACAAAGGGTGAATATAGTCTAGAGGGGTCGGATAAGGGTTGTAGAGGCGGTTAAAAGAGGAAGAATCGGATTTTGACAAATTTTTCCGGCACTACGGAAAAACTGTGTCCAAGTCCCAATTTCGGCGAATTATTTAGGGGGTCAAACGACCTCCGATAGCAATGCATGTTACCTCTTTGGAATTTTCTATGAGTGTAGAATGTTAGGTAAAAATTTCATCAAATCTGGAGTTTGGAAAGTGGATCAAACCCGGGATGAAGTAACCGGCTGTCGGTCCGGGTTACTGTTCATCCGGGTGGAAAATAAGGGATTTCATGCTATAATAGAGTATTAAGCCTAGATCAAGCTAAAAGGGACCTTGTACTCATGCAAGGGAATCCCTAGTATACATAAATGATGAGTTAATTAATAGAAAAAGAAAAAAAGAAAGAAAAGAAAAGATTTAGGGAACGGGGGAGTTGAATCAATTAAAGTTCCCTATATTATAAATGGCACGTAGATTATAGCCCTTGATACAGGACTAAATGTATTATAAATGCATGTCACAGTTAGGCAAGAAGCTAGGGAACAAGAGGAAGAAGTTCTCCACTGCCAGCTGTAGATTTTTGGAGGCGTATCAGGGCTGTGCCAGATTGACAGGTGAGTGGGAGTTTGTACTTTGCACCATGAGCACATTCCTTATTCATTTTCATAAATATTGCCAAGTGTGACTTGATTCCACCTGAGCTTATTGATTAATTGTTATAGTAGATTTCTCTATAATCTTGATTCTCTATGCTTGATTATTCTGTACATGCATTTGAGGGAACATTGAGAGGAATTACGAGGGGTTGATGAGTAATCAAATTGATTCCGAATTGTGAAATGATTTCTTTTGTAAATTGATTTCATTTCCTATATTTCAAAGACTTATGAGTGGTAGCCTTGATTATACTCCTTTATGAGTAGTTAAATTTGATCTGAATTGTGAAATGACTTCTTTTGTAAATTGATTCTATTTTCTCTATTTCAAAGATTTGTAGAGCCCATTTCAGTGGTATATTGAGTTGCATTGCACACCCTTGACCCCTCACTCCCAACCCTAATGTTAGTTTATGATTGGGTCGGAGTCGAGTGAGTGGTAGTCTTAATTATGCTCCTTTTTAGTAGAGTATTGGGAGGGTGCATTATGGCATTTATGCATGGCTTGGCAGTATCTGCAGGACACCTATAGTCGATGGGGTTGAACATCGGCCTTTGTGCACATAGTAGCCTTCTGGGTGGGCGGAGCCCAGTCCCTTCCTAAGGGGGACACGGCCCTAGGCGTAGGATCGGCCGGTCCTACGACTTATATTCTGCTTGCCGCCGGGCATAGTAAGACCCCGCGAGGTGCAGTATGGCTTTCCGCGGATGTAGAATTCCCGCGAGGTGCCGTTTAGTATGTAGATGTGAGATGGATTTCTGTTCTGGATACTGGCCAGCATTTATATGATCAGTGTGGTGTCTTATCCTGCATATGCATGTGACAGTAGGGAGTTGTTGCTGGTTCGCCTGGGGCGTAAAACCCACCTCCCGATAGCTGTCTAGCATTTATGTTATCGGTATGGTGTCTTATCCTGCATATGCATGTGACAGTAGGGAGTTGTTGCTGGTTCGCCTGGGGCGTAAAAATCCACCTTCCGACAGCTGTCTAGTGATGATTTACATATTGGTGTGGTGTCATATTCGATGTATGCATATGGCAGTAGGGAGTTGTTGCTGGTTCGCCTGGGGCGTAAACCCACCTTCCGATAGCTGTCTTGTTGATGATTCAGCCTATTGACACCTGATTTATATGATTCAGTACTATGACCTGTTGAGCATATTCATGAGTAGCATATATTTTTACTTGATTATTCCATATATGCTTCAGATGAGTTGAGATTGATTGTGGTGATATTGATGACTTACTCCATATTCTCTATGTTGAGATCATGTTCATCTTGTTATTGATCTTGAGATTTCACCTCGAGTCATGATTATATCTGGTCTCATGTGCATAGTACTCTCTACTCCACTCACTGAGTATTTATATACTCACTCCCCAGTTTGGTGTTTTTGATTGCAGGGCAGGTATTGTATAGAGAGGAGCAGGATTAGTGATTGCCTGTTAGCTGTGCCGCTCCATAGTATAGTATAATGTAGATAGAGGTTTATACCCTTTTGGTGTATTATAAACCTTCTGTTGTATATAGTGTATAGTTACAGTCATAGATCCTGTTGTGGATATGGGTTGACCATGGATGGATTGGGAAGCATGTATATATATATGTGTGTACAGATCAGTTGTGTGCCTGTGATAATGTATTGCTATATATTGTCCAGGTTTATTATGTGACAGATTATGTGATTACTGCTCTGACAGGTAGTGTGTTATATGTATTGAGATAATCCTGACAGGTCACCATAGGAAAGGTGATCATTTTGTGCATGCATCATGCCAAAATTTTTCAGAATTTATGGATGATTGATAGGTAGTAGGGTTCTACGTGGTGGCTGGTGGCCTTATGCCTACCCGCACCCTAGGACCGTCGCGGCGGCCCGCCGGGAACGGGGGCGGGGGTCGTGACATCTAGCCACCATAAGAAGATGTCTATGTTTCCGTTCTACGACTGAGTTTTGTTGTGGAGTGGCTACACATGTTAACTGGTGGATTATCCCATGGCTTTGAAAAAAGTCTTTCATGATGAATTCAGTTCCATTGTCTGTCCTAATGGCCTTTATTTTGCGATTGAATTGTGTCTGCACCAGCATGCTAAAATTGCGAAAGATTTGTTCTGTTTGGGACTTATGGTTCATTAAATATAACCATGTGCTTCGTGTGAAGTCATCAACAATGGTAAGAAAATAGCATGAACCATCTCTTGCAGGAATGGGATATGGTCCCCAAACATCACTGTGAATTAATTCAAATGGGGATTTAGTACGTATCATGCTGGAGGAAAAAGGTAACCGAGTGTGTTTAGCCAAAGGACATATTGGGCAGACATGTGTAGAACTAAAATTCATAGCATAATCAATGTTGTGTAACATATGAAGTTTTGGAAAGGATAAATGACCGAGGCGATAATGCCAAAGGTCTACAGTAGAAAATTTTGTTAGGTAGCTAAAAGAGGGAGGTGAAGCAGAACAATTCTTAGTTAAACTTTGAGAGCCAGGCACCTGTAGCTGATAAAGTCTGCTGACTACGCTACCCCGACCAATTATCCTCCTGCTGCATAGGTCCTGAATATGACATGAAGAAGATTCAAATGTAAGTTGGCAATTAAGGTCAGAGGCAAGTGTTTGAACAGAGAGTAGATTAAAATGAAAAGTTGGGACACATAAGACATTTTTTAATAAGAGGTGACTTGTTAATCTAACACTGCCTATGTGTGTCACTTGCACAGTTTGTCCAGTTGGAAGTTGAACTCTGGAATTCAGTTGTGCATTGACATGAGTTAAGAAAGAGACATCTAATACGATATGATCGGAAGCACCCGTATCAATGATCCAGGCACCATTTGAGAAACCATTTTGTGAAGATAAAACCAAAGGTATGATATGAGTAGACAAAGCGAGAGAAGTGGGAATACCTATCATGTTTGAACTGGAACCAGTACCTAGCGAGAAGGCAAAAGTGAGAGGCTGAGAACTCTTACTCTTGAGGAGTTCAAGAAGCTGGTCACACTGTTCCTGAGTAAATGGAAAATCTGAAGATGATTTGCTTGTTCTAGCCCCTTCTTCTTTAGCACCAACAACAGCAGCTACTTGAGTATTAGAACCAAAAGAACCTTTGGATATATTTCTCTTGTACCCGGGTGGATAACCATGAAGGAGAGAGCATTTGTCAATGGTATGGTTATCTTTTTTACAGTGTGTACAGAATAATTTCCCTTTCTTTGATGAACCCGGTCTATAGTTTCCTTTAGCCATCATAGCAGCAGAGTCTAGGACTGGGCTATTTCCAACCTCTCTCTGTCTTTCCTCTTGTAACAACAGGGAGTAAACTTTACTTAGAGGTGGAAGAGGGTCAATGAGAAGGATTTGTCCTCTAATTTGACTATAGGTGTCGTTTAGCCCCATTAAAAACTGAATCACATGATTTTGCTCTAGTGATGGAAGTACCCCACATGTACAGTTCCGGGCAGATATGTAGTTATTCAAATCATCCCATAAGCCCTTGATTCTTGTGTAATATGTAGTGATAGAGGAGTTACCTTGCTGCAAGTTGGAAATCTCTCTTTGGATTTGAAAAATCCTCGGCCCATTGGTTTGAGCATAGCGTGCTCCTAGCTCATCCCATATGTCCTTTGCAGTTTCAAGATAAAGCACACTTGAGGCTATTTCCTTTGACAAAGAGTTGATTAACCAGGACATGAGCATGTTGTTGCAGCGACGCCATGCGAGATACGTTGGGGATCTTTCTTCAGGTCTGTTGATAGAACCATCAAGGAACCCATACTTTGTTTTTGCTTCCAGTGCCAAAGTCATGGATCGTTTCCACGCATAATAATCTTCATTGCCATTGAGTGGCTGAGGAACAAGAATAAGACCGGGGCTCTCTCCATGATGGAGATAAAAAGGGCTAGTTGGATCATTCATCGGATCAACAAATGTGTTAGTCATGGTGAGGTAAGAACTCTCAGAAGAGAAAAAAGGAAGAACAGCCACAGAACGTCCTCAACCTTGCTCTGATACCAAAAAGAAATGAAATTGGGAAAAAGGAATGGGCTCTCTTATTCATTGCAGTATACAAGGATTCTATATATAGATGCCGATGATCCTTCTAGTGACTATCTTTCCTAACTGTTAACAACAAACTAGCAACAAGAAAAACAAATTTCTGGTGTAACTAATTCTGCCAGCTGCATGCGTAATGTGGAGTTTGTAATTTTCCAATACATCATAAATTTCACAAAGTAGCACAGCTTATTTCAAGTGTTTATTAATTGCATAGACTACTTGCAAGAAACAAATCTTTGCAGAGAAAGAGATGCCCTCCTGCTTTAACATCACAAAGTACTCCATTCCATACCTCCAGTCTAGCTCAGATGTGGTTCTTGAGGAACTTGATGATAAGCTCGTTCACCTGGTCCGGGAACTGCTCCTGAACAAAATGACTTCCTTCAGGCATGAATATGATCTCCAGATCAGGGACAAAGCGCTTCACCGTTCCACTCCTGATGTAGTCCTCCATTCCCGGGAACTTGAGAACGTAGTCTTTCTCTCCAAAGACCAGCAGCGCAGGGACGTGGACTTTCGGATCAGCATTGTTAATCCCCAGATGCAGTGTCCTATTGAAATCACAACTGGCTCAAGTTAATTCTGATCGCCGACGAAGGATTATTTCAGACCATGCCAGCTCACCTGTAAGGCATATGGAGTGGAAAGCGGAACCCAGATTTCTCGTAGAGAGCAGCATAGGCTGCGAGGTCTTCCTCGGCGAACCAGGAAGGCAAAGGAGTCGATAAGTCTGCCAAGTCCATGATCTCCTGAGTCTCCTCGGCTATTGGAAGCTCGCTTCGAGAGAAGAGAATGTAGATGGTGCGGACGACTCTCTTGGCATCAAATCGACCGAAATCTGCCTCCGGTCGGCCTGGCTCCTGAAGTAGAACAGAGAGAGAGAGAGAGAGAGAGAGAGAGAGAGAGAGCAGAACAATAGAATTTAAAATTCTAATGCGTTGATGAAGTATAGGTCGACGAGAACGGGCTCGATCTTCTGAATAATATGACATTACCCGCCACCTCGTTATGTAGAAACCCTTGGGGATGGCATCGAAGGAAAAGCCTGTGGGCGCAAACGGAACTCCCAAGGTAATCACACCCGACACCCGATCTGGGTGATAGACGGCGAATTCGTAAGCTGGTTTTGCTCCAAAATCCTTCCCAACCATGAAAGCCTTTTCAACCCTCGAAGTTATCATCAATATTGAAAGTCAATGTCATGCAGCACCAATTCAAGAATTTTCGATACAAATAATATTTGGCGGAAAAAAATTTGCAGAGAATTGAAGCAGCCAGAACGAAGAAAGAAGGCAATTGAGGGATATAGCATTCTAGGGCTCATGAGGAGAGGTGAATCGGGTGAGTACTAGAACTGCGAAGAAACAACATCAGCCAGCAATGGAAGAATGTCTTGTCACCTTGGGAATGGAGAGGGAGTCGAGGATGCCGAGGAGATCGGCGACGAGGTCCTCCCAGGTGGTGCTCTCTGGCTCTGGGGGCTGGTCGGAGAGGCCATAGCCACGAAAGTCGGGGGCAATAGCTCGGAATCCGGCTTCGGCAACGGCAATCATTTGATGCCTCCAGGAGTACCATATCTCTGGGAACCCATGGAGGAACACCACAGTCCCCAGTTCCTCTGCATCGACCGAAAACACAGAGAGAATCGAGGATAGAAAGAGCTGGCCGGTGAAAGATTGATGAGAAAACAGCAGGAAAATCTGTGAACAGAGGACTGACCTTTGCCTATGTGGGCTATGTGGATGCGGAGGCCTCTGATGTTCAGATAAGAATGCTCTATCTTCTCCATTTCCTGCTGGAATTTCCGGTGGTTGGAGGAGAGGAGAAAGACTCGAGAGGACAAGATGCTGATGAAATCTGGAGGAGGAGCTTCAAGACCGAAAAACCTGACCAACCCGTGGAACCTCATACTTCCCATCATTGTCGATACCGCCACAGGTACCTTGAACCTGGACCCTCCTCAGTCTATACACCAATCTTTCGCTAACACCTGGTAAAGATTGATGCACAAAATGATGGATCTATAATAGTTAAATTTAGTGACAACCTATTTTTTTTTGGAATACACATGATGAAGATCCTCTTTCAATCCTGGAGCATAAAGATCGTACTAAAAAACGAATAATAGAGGCCGTGCTAAAGAATTAATAGACCATCACGATCACCTCCTGACGAATAATAGTCCAGTACCCCCTGAAAAAAAGAGAGGATAAGCCAGGACTTGAGGCTTTGTCCTCCACTAGGGACCAAATAGCCTCTCGAACTTTCTTCACCTCTATCGGACTAATGAAAATAGCACTCTCGGAGTCCAAAATCCTCTTTGTGGGCATGGGTTCGGAGGCGACCCCACTGCTCCTTGGCTGAGTTGTCCACCTAGATCTCAAAAACTGCAAGAGCTCTCGACCGATGGCGTCGGTGTCATCGATTATCTGGCTGCAGCTATCCCTTAGACTTTGGATCATATTTTCGTTTTCTGATGATTGTCGATTGGTGGAAGAATCTAGTATTTCTATCTTCTTCTTTGATCCATTACACTCTAAACTTCTGCCTCCAGAAAATCTCCTGTTGGCACGACAGAGAGTGATGCACTGCCAACTTTCCTTTGAGCTCTGCCATCTCCTCAATGGGGAACCCCGCACACTGATCCTCTATGGCTTGTAAATGGGCAATAGAATCCTTCATCTCTTCTACTCTCCTGAAGATATTTTCCACCTTCTCTCTATTCCACCTCCGAAGTCGGCGCTTGGTTAAGAGACTCGGTATATAGTATCTCCCTGCACTGCCATTCTCCAAGCACCTTGCACAATGGCCTAGGATTGCAGATAAGAAAGCTAATTTTTTTCAAAATTGAAGGGACAATAATACAAAATGGAGAGATCAGTGTTAACTAGGATCGGACAATGATTAGAAGCAAGATGAGCCAAGTGGCGCACCTGTCAATCCAGAATGAATCGGATCTAGCCAGCTGTGGCAAAGGTCTAGTCAATCCTCTTCCAGACTCTCGTTCTGGCCATGCGATTATTGCACCATGTGAATTTGAGTCCAGTGAAACCGAGGTCGATGAGGCCATCGACAAAGATAAAGTCTTGGAACTCCCTGGCTTTAAGCTTACCAGAGAAGGCCTTACCCCCATCTTCTTCTGATGCCCATCAATACAATTAAAATTCCCCACGACAATAGTAGAAGCCCTTTGTTGTATTCGATTGGCCATCTCAGTCCACAAGATTCAATTTTTCCTGTAGTCTGCGCTGGCATACACTGTAGACATAATCCAAAGGTCCTTGTTGTATTCAGAAATCATCATAATAACATATTGACTACAGTTGTGAAACACATCAAACGTGGCAAAACCCAACCTCCACACCACTATAATGCCTCTAGATAAACCTTTAGATTCCACCACATAAAAACCTCAAGAAAGAAATCACCGCCTAGCCCGCTGTAAACCCTTACTAGACAGGCACGTCTCAAATAAAACAACACATTCGGGTTGTAAAGCTGCACAAGCCATCTAAAGGGGACAACAAAATATGGCTTGCCAGTTTCCCTACAATTCCAGAGCAAAAACTTCATCATAGCATGGCAGAGAAAGCAGGTGGTCTAGCACAACTAACATTAGTGTCTGGATCCTTAGCTTGATGCTCCTAATCATCCATATGCTCGTTACCCTCTGCAATGCGACTCATCACCCATGTCTTGTCCTCCTTAATAGCCCCACCTGGCTTTGTCAACTCCACCAGCCCACACACGTTGCCCTTGTCGGCGGCCACCGTTGAGTAGCAGCCATCCTCCCTTGCCGGGCCGGGTGCCGTGATCAAGCTCTTTGCTGCCACCAAATAGCCCAAATCACACGAGCTAGGGTCGAAGCCTCCTCCTGCCAACCAGGTGGCCTCCAACGTGCCACCGAGGGTCCCAGGCAACTCATGGTTCCTAGCATCAACCTTCGAGGTCAGGGAAGATGGTCGGGGATGGTGTAGATCGTTGCTTCCTTCCACTGAACTCAGTGCCGCCATTCGGGCTATCACGTGGGCCGAGGGTAGGATCAGCCCCCTCCGCATGGATGTTCACTCGAGGAGAAGCTAGGCTTCTGGCCCGCTTGAATTGGCCCAAGCTCGAGCCCACTTTCTCTTGCGACTTAAAACACAACACCATTTCAGAATCGGGTTGACTCGGCTCACCGCCCAACTACAGTGCCTCATCGCCGTGATGGACTTTCTCCGACGATCTTTGCCACACAACCATGGATGGCTTCTACCATCTTTCAAAATCCGGTGGAAACCCTGATGAACTCGGTCGATTCCAAGGGCAACTTGACTTGGATTGAGATGAACCCAGGCCAGACGTAGACTTTGAAGTTAATCAGCTTCCTTCCTCAGCTGCACCCCTCCCTTTGAAACCCTAGGTGGCTGAATTTTTGCCATGGCCAATTAGGGTCCAAAGACCAGGCGCCTTTCCACATCTGGTTGTTCCTCCTCCTCTGCTAAGGGGGTCTCCTTGCCAGTGTCCACTGCCATTGGGGCTGGAGAAACTCCAGCCGGATCACCACCTCCTACTGCCGATGAGGGCAAGGGAAAACGACAATCTTCATCCTTGTGGCCAATCCTTCCACAATGGTAGCAGAACATCGGAATGTTTCTCGTACATGAAAAATTGCCAGAATACCCTAGATCACCCTTGGATGATGATCCCCAAATTGAGCGGATCTAGGGCATTAATTTCAATATTGACCTTGGCAAACCCTAGCTTCCTCAACTAGTCAGTGAAACTATCGAGTGCTAGGGGTTGGCTGGCCATAGCTGCGATGTCTTGGATCGTCTCCTTCTCCTAATATTCCAAAGGCAAGCATGCCAGCCGAATCCACACAATGGTGGTTTTGACTACATCCTTACTCGAAACAAAGTCGAGCACCCAGGGTTTCATGGCCAACAGCTGCGCTACCACCAGCCATGGGTCGCCAGATAGCATGGCATCTCAATCCACCTCCATCTTGAATCGAAAGATGCTGAGCTTCTCCGCCATAGGGTAGGGCTCCACATCATAGTCAAGTTTTCCCCTAACCTTGAAATCCTAAGCAACCATACACCTGACACCCTCTAGCTAAGGCTTTGAGTAATCAATGTCTTGGACTCTCACGCCAGCCTTGATGCCTCCACTCTCTCCATCGGTAGCTCCAATAACTCTATGAAATAGCGTTGGATGCTCTCTAACTCGTCCTCAGAGATCCTATGGCTAGTCCAAATAGCTTGCTGGTGGTAGCCCCGAACCACTCCTGACCACGACGGGTTCTCCTCAGTCCGCCTTGGGGATATCTGTTCCTTACTGCTAGAGGAATCCTTAGCCACCTTCTTGCTTCGATCACCCATCGTTCGCCACCCACCACCTGTTCGATGAAAGGACTCACATTAGCATGATATTTAAAGCACCCTACTCCTTAGAGCACCACACCATGCTAGGTTCTATGGGAGAAGCTACCCCAGGGTCTCTCAGTCTATTTTTTTGATACATCCTATCATAAGAATTAGAATAGTGCCATGTTCCGGCATTTAGGAGTATTGAAGACTGTTGACCTAAAGATTGATTTTGATGATCACAAAATCTTGAAGTATAATTACTAATGTTTGTATTGTAAGAAGAAAGATAATTTGTTTTGCAAGAAATATGGCAAGTTGGAAGAATACAAGAAAACCTCAAAAGCTCTCAAGAAAAAAAATGAAAGAAAGCTATACTTTATTAGCCCAAGTTTCAAGTTCAAAGGATTCAAGTTGGAGTAGCAAATTCAAAGAAAAATCCAAAAGAAAATTCTTCAAGTCGACTCATGTAAGTTCAGAGTCGACTCTAGCACTATGGAGTCTCATGGCACAGAGCTCGAGTCGACTCCTACTTCATTCGAGCCGACTCTCTCAATCAGGACAGAAAGATTATTTTCAGGAATAGAGCACAAGTCGACTCCCGACTTACGCAAGCCGTCTCCCATAGAGAATGATAGAAAGATATTTTTGAAGAGCCCGATCTCAAGCTAACTCCTAACAGGCACGAGATGTCTCCTACCTCAGGCGAGCCGTCTCCCAGAATGGCCGAGTTGACTCCAATTCTGCTGGAAGGCATAACGGCTAGTTTTTTACGACTCCAACGGATAGTTTTTCACTTCTAATGGCTCTATTCTGTCTCTAACGGCTAGAATCAAGTTCCTACCACATCAAAGGATATAAATATAAAAAAATATCTCAAATTAAAGAGAGCTCAACTACCCAAACATCCAAATCATTTAAGAGCCCTAAAAGTCAGAGCATAGGAATGAGCAACCAAGTGAAAGCTTTAAAAGTTTTATTGTAAACATTCAACATCAAGTCCATAGCTCTGGAAGTTGGTGAAGCACCCACGACAGCATTCAAACCACCAACAACTTTCTATTGCTCTTTTTATTCTGTTATATTATTTATTTACTGAGCAATAGTATTCATACTTTAATTCTTTCAATACTTATCTTGTAACAAGTTTCAGTTGCTGAAACTTGGAAGAAGGTTTGGTCCAAACCTTAATTGGACTTTGTAAAAGTTTTGGTTGGTGAGCCTTTGGAAAAACTAACTGAGTTGATTGTGAACCCAAAAATAATCGGTATAAATTTTGGTTAGTGAGCCTGTGAAAACCAACTTGGGTTCGTTGTGATTCCGGAAAAACAACGAGTTAGATTGTGAACTCGTAAAACAACCACACTATAATCAGGGAGATTATAGTAAAATTTTTAAGAGAACTTGGAGAGTGGACGTAGGTGCAGTTGGCACCGAACCACTATACTTTTGTTGTATTTATGATGCTTCCTTTCATTGTTTGATTTTCTTACTTATTTACTTAGATGAATGTCTGATTGAATTGCTTATTTAACTCTTATTTCACTTGATAAATTTGCATCAAGAACTTGGGCAAACTTAGACTCACCTTTTATTGAGCTTATTTATCTGCTACTTAACAATTTTAATCCTGATTAGATTAGAATTAATCTGTTACTAAGTTTAAATTCCACTGTGCATCCATATAACTTAGCTTAATTAACTCAAAAGTTTAGAAGTAATTAATTTTTTTTTAAAAGCCCAATTCATCCCCTCTTTTGGGCTGCATCTACTGGGCAAAAAGTGGTATCAGAGCAGGTGTTTTAATATTAGTTGTTGATCTAACCGTCAAAAGCCAGAGATCATGATAGCCCCACATAATGTGTTATTTTCTGATGGACTTTCCACAAACAGACCTCCACTGTTTGATTAAACTAACTATATTCAATGAAAAGCTAGAGTAAAAATTTTTATTCAATCACAAAATTATGAGTTATGGAATATCAAAACAAATGGCCTACACACACCCACTAAGTTGATTGAAAATATTTATGAAAACGAATGAAATGTGCTCAACAAGAATTTGGCTGAGCTAAATGCTAAAGCAATGAACATTCTTTATTATGCATTTAATGAAAATGATTGTAATCAAGTTTTCACATACTCATCTGCCAAAAAAAATGGGATTCTCTTGAAGCAACTTATGATATTTTCGAGAAATCCCATATTAGATTACTTAAGCATAATTGCAAGACTAACATTGAGCTTGCAGAAAATACTCTAAAGTCTTCAAATCAGGAAGAAAGCTCAAAAAAAAAAATATTGGGGATGAAGACATAGACTTATCATCAATCTTCAAGAGATTCAAGAGCTTCATGAAGATAAAGAAGAAGAGAAAGCAAAAAGAAAGGAAGAAAGAAATAAAAAGCAAGAAAGCCTTGACCAAGGAAAAGTCAAGTAAGAAAATGAAAGCTAGGAGCAACAATGATGACATTAGCTCCAAAGAACTACAAGAGATAACTAACTTATGCTTTATAGTACAAGAAGATGAGGTAAAATCTGAATCTGATTCTACACCAAATAAATTTCAAAAAGAATTCTCTTATGATGAACTATTAAATACTTTTTATGATTTGTATGGTGAATGTAGAAAATTATCTATGAAGAACAAGAATCTTAAAAAGCTAAATCTAAAAATTTATGAAGAAAAAAATTCTACTGCAGAAATGAAGACAAATTAAATTCTGAGAATAAAAGCTTGAGGTTGAATTCAGAAGTATTGATTCAGAAAAATTAGGATTTAATTAAAGAAAATCAAAACTCAAGTAATGGAGTTAACCAACTAAAATCTTTTATTAATAAATTTACCGTAAGTTCAGAAAGATTAAAAATGATGTTTGAAAGACAAAATGCAGGTTTTGATAAATCAAAACTTAGCTGGATTCTCTTGCTTAACCATAAAATCCTAAAGAAGAAGGTTATCAATTCGTCGAGCAAACTATCAAATAAGATAACATATCTCAAATATGAAAAGAATGGGCATAACAACTTTACCTATAATTCTAATACAAATAAATCAAAAGGTAAAGTTATTACTATTAAATAGATTTGGATTTCAAAAAGAACCATATGCACTAACCCCTAAAGACTCAAGCAAGCTTGGGTACCTAACATGAAGAACTAAGATTATTTTACAGATGTGTCAAAGCAGCCCTTGAAACTCATATGAAACTCTTATTAGGTGCCATGACATGTGACTTATAAGTAAATTTTATTTCACCATTTGTGAAGGCATTATCATTTCATATTTTGATATGCTTAATTTTGTAAATTTAATTATGCAATTGAATATTTACTAAAATGCCTTATATACCTATCTTTCAGTTCAAAAAATTTCATTATTTAAAAGTTAATTCTTCCTCACATCTTCTATTGCAATCAATTCTTGATATACCTTCAATTCTCGGTATGATTGCTTAATTAATGAATTAATGATTAATCAAAGGTATGAATGTAATTTATCATGTTATTATTATATCATTCATTCCTTATATGATTATCTAAAATATATTATGATTTGCTTTATAAGTCTCATGTGTGCATCATATGTTAAATAATAATTATCTCAAATTGTTTCAATCATAAATGATTAATGTGTTATGGTCATAATGAGAAACTCTTATAATAACAGATTATTTTTTCTTTTACAAGTAATTTTCAAGACTGTTCTAAAATCTAAAATCAATAAATCTGATCTTTAAAGTGCTTCATTGAGCATAATCATTGTATCCTTGATTGCATGATTAATATCTTTCTTTAAATTATCTCAAATTCTGCTGATTAATTTTAACACGTCATGTTTAATCTGATCATAAAAAATCTTTTAAAGCATGAACTAAAAAGAAGATTGCTTTTCTTCCTGAAACATGATTATTTGTGTTAAAAGCTGAATCATAATCAGAATTTTGAAAGAAACAACTATTTAAGATAATTTGATTAAAACTTAACTTGTTATCTAAACATAAATCAATACGTTTTGGATTAAATTTTTTTTGAAAAACCAAAAAAAAGATCCTTATGATGAATATCTTAAGCAAACAGAATTCAAGAAACTAAAATAATTTCAAAAATAATGATTTAATCTATTGCCTCATATGCCTGTTCTTGAACCATATTGCTTAATAAAATTATCTCCTTAGTTCAAGTGACTTGTACTTGCTTATTTTTAGGCAATCTCTTGAGTAGAGTGACTCAATATTCAATTATTGTTATGTCTTATATTAAGTCATCTAGTTAAGAAATATGCTATATGAATGTTTTGTATCTTGAAGAAACTAATGACTTTTCTTCAAGAAAAAAAATTGCTAATGTTGCAGGATTTATGAGCAAGAAATGAAAATTTTCAACTTAAAGGATACCTCCACGTAAGATACAATGAACATTCCCATGCAAATAAGAGAAAAATAATTTCTTTAGCCAAGGATGTAAACAATCTAAAAGGTATTTGGCTGGAAGAATGCAAAATGTACTGATAATTCTAAATCCTTCTCTTGTGAGTTAGTTGAGCAAAATCAATAGTTTGAAATTATATAGCAGCATGATTAGGATTTTTAATTACTGATCATCTTGATATCATGTTTCATGCTCATACGAATAATAATTGTTTCATGGTATGATTAAATTGAAATTTACTTTTGCCTGTGTAATACGTAACTATGAAATACACAAGTTTATGCTTCAAATCTTTAATTCAAAATAACTTGTGATCTTTGAGCATAATGAAAATTTTGTTTGCTTGCATGATATACATTTATATGTTATGTAGCATATTAGATCATTTCTTTATTCTGTCTTTCATAAAAATTACTTGAAAATAACAAAAAGAGAGAGAGATAAAGAAAAAGAAAATAAACATTGTTCATAAAAAGTAAAAGCTAAGTAAAAGAAAAACTAAAAACAAATGAAAAAAATTAAAATATTCATTGATTGCTTAAAGAAAGAAATTCATAAAAAGAGAAAAGGAATAAAAGATAAATGAAAATATATATAAGAAGGATTGTTGCTTACATTGATAATCTCAAAGTAAAAACAAATGACCCTAATGAAATTTGTGAAAAACAAATGAAGTTTAATCACCTTAAAACACACCTTAAGGATAAAATCGATAATAAATTATATCTAAATAGAGGGAGTTAATGAAGATTCTTGACATGCTTGTTCTTAATGCTTTAATACATAATGATATGACTTAATGCATATTATGTTTTGCATGTGACATGATATTTTGAATTATGTTCTTTTAATATTCAGATAATGAAGATCTTCTTTAAATATAATTTGGAATGCTCCATGCTGGACAATTTGATTGAAACATATTTTTACCAACAGCAACTTCATTTTTTCTTTTATGACATTCATAATTTGAGATGTGTTTTAACTTTGCACACAAGTCTTTACCTCATCTTTGCCTTTGAAATAACTTGTGCTCCAAAGCTAAATGAAAATGGTTTGCACTTGTAGTCCATACTCCTCAATAATATTTATTTTCTGGATTTATTGATTCTTCGTGTAGTCTTCTGATTAGAAAGATTTTTTTATTAAATCAGTTCCAATGCTTGAATGTTTGAAATACTACATTAGAATATTTCTAAGTATTTTTAAAAGAAATTTTAGTTTTGTTGTTCATGATCACTTTTGAAATCTGAAAGTTGAATATATTTGGAAAAAAAGAAAAGAGAAGAATATTTTCGTTTTAAGGAATATCTTCTAAAAAAAGAAAAAATTAATCTGAATTTACAAATTAGACAGAATGAATTGATTCTAATTTATCTTTCATCTTGCCTAACATTAGTACATAATGTCCTGATACATGTTAGATTACTTTAATCTGTACCAAAATTTAATATTAATTACAAAGATTCTGAATGTGCTCTAATATTTTTGAAATATGTATTTTCAATCTTAACGATTTAAGATGAGCTACAATGTAGAAGATGCATATCTCAAATTATAATTTTGAAAGCCTCTTTGAAAATTCTTATAAAATTCAAAATCTAACCTAGTATAAAAGTTTAAACTCAATATAAAAATGCTTATATCTTTGCATTTATATAACTTTCGTTATATGCTTCAATGATTACATCATACTGGAGAATAATTCAATATAATTTCTAGATGAAAACTGCAATTTAAGAAAAAATAGATTAATTTTGATGTTTTGGTTGTTTGCTCCGATATGCATCTGAAACATATCATTTCTTATCTTTAAAGTATAGTAAAATTGGTCTAAATGATGTATTTTTCAATGATCTTGATTACGAATAAATATTTCTAAACATATGATTTTATTTTAATATTAAAAAGATTCATTGTGTTTCTTACATATATTGCTGTGAAACTATGACTAAAAAATTAAATTTTATAAATATACACTTGAATGATCTTCTATATATTTTTTTCTGCATAATTAAGTGCTTCTATCATTAAAAGAAAAATCTTTTTTTAAAGGAGAGTGAATTATTCTAAAGCTAGAACTATTTCAATTTACTCAAATGATTCTTAAAGAAAAAAAAATGTAGTTGCTTTTGAAAGAAATTTGAGCTTCAAAAGAATTATTTTCTGATTAATATTTCAGTGCATATTCTCAAAAATCAAGACGAAGCATAACTTGTTCTTAAAAGATTAAAAAGAGTAATTGTTATAACTTTGAAAAACTCTAAATCACTCTACATTCTTGATATCATAGAATTTCATTTTTATTTACGCTTATCATCAAAATCTGAAATTCAATAAAAGAAAAGAATATTTAAAGAAGAATGCAATTTTTAAGGGGAAGCTTTAGATATTCAATCTCTTTGGTCTGCATCTTATTCAAAAGTCACTTTTAATTAATGCATATCTTGAATGTTTTATGGATTGATTTTGATAAAACTCCTTATGTTGTCTTACTTGCTTTAGTTATATAATAGCTTATACCTTGAGTTTAGTTCTATAAAGCTTTTCTTATCTCAAATAAATATGATTTGATACTTAGAAATATACTCTCAATGGTTTAAGTTGTGTTGAAACTCATAGAAAACACATTTCTGAAATTGACAATTTAAATGTTTTATTTGAAAATTATCTTCAAATTCTAAACTCTTAAATGGAATGATCAATTAAAGGGGAGAAAAAAAATTTCAGAGGAAGAGATCATATGAAACTTAATCGCATAAATCCATAACTAAAAGGAAAAGAAAGAATACTAAATGAGAAGTGATCTTAATGCTCTCCAATATGTATCATTTAAAATTTAAATCTAAAAATCTTTGTGATACACCTTGAGGCTTGCTATTTGATTAATATATCTTATGCATCAATCATGAACCAAATTGTAATTTAAATAGTTGATCTTAAGTGCCTCTAATTTAATGAAAAAGAGGGAGAGAAAAAGTTAACAAATTTTCTGAAATTTTAATATCTTGAAATTATTTAAATTTTCTTGAATATCTCTTGTGAACAAATTTCAAATTGCTACTACATGTGATAGATTTTAAAATGCACCTAGTCGGCAAATCTGCTGTTTTGAAAATTATTTGAAAAAGAATTTCATCTGTCTCTATTAGAAAATCTACTTTAGAATCTACTAATGAGTTTCTATTGGTTTGCACTTTAGTATTTCAATCCTGTGCCAAGTCATTTTTATATGTAAAAAAGTGTTTCTTTTTAAAGGAGTAAAAGAAAGTCTTTAAAAGAGCTCTAAAAAGAACTTACAAAGCTTTGAATTTTATGTATGCTATAAGATGTATCATAAATTGCATGAATTTATATTTTGGTATCTGTTCCCCAATGCTTTTGTTGCCCAGATAGACAACCCAAGAGGGGGGGTGAATTGGGTTTTAAAATAATTTTGCAATTAAAATGTTTGTGGATGACTAATTAATACTGTTGCAAGATGATTAATTAGTTGCTATGTGCTGTGAGTGAAATGAGAGTAAGAGAGAGATACAAGCAATCACAAACACAATGTTTTTATAGTGGTTCGGAGCTAACCCTTGCTCCTACGTCCACTCCCCAAGTCTCACTTGGAAATTCACTATAACCTCTCGGATTACAGCCGGTTGTTTTCCAAGCTGACAACCAAACTTGTTGTTTTACGAGGTCACAACGAACTCGGTCGGTTTTTCCAGGCTCACCGACTAGAACCACCCCGATTGTTTTCTCAGGATCACAATCGAACCCTTACACCGTTGGTTTCAACCTAGGCTCACCAACAAACCTATATACCCTTGATTCAATCCCCTGATTGAATCAAGTAAGGACAAGATGGAAAGAACAAAGACAAATAGAAAAACAGAGCTTCTAAAAAGCAGATATACAGCGATATTAATAATAGTAAAGTTAAGAGCCCTCAAACACGTTTGAGTTGGAGAAGAGAAGGGCTTCTTGAACTTTGGGTCTCCTCTTGAAAATCTGGAAGACTTGAAGGCAGGAGGAGACTTCTTTTAATGCTGGGAAGAGTCGGTTGAATGGAGTTAATGGCCCTCTTTCTTTTCCATTGAAATCAGTTTGCCGAGAAAGGATGCTTGATTTCTTTGAGTGGAATGGTACTTCTCTGCCTTGCTACAGTCCTCTGTGGCTATTTAAGCCATCCCCCACGGAAACTAGCCGTTAGACACATTTTTCTGCCCGTTCTGCACACTCTGCACATCCTGACAATGTGTCCGTTGGGGTCGGAGTCGACTCGCGCGATCTGGAGTCGACTCGGCTGTAACAGGAGTCGACTCATGCTTTTCTGGAGTCGGCTCGGCAACTGTTCCGAATTTGAATTAAAGTGACCTCCTCGACTCAACTTAACCGGGAGTCGACTCAACTTAACCCGGAGTCGACTCGCCAAAAACTGGAGCTGACTTGGCATTCTTGGAGTCGGCTCATCCCATGGAATTCATGGAGCTATTTTTCAACTTGGCCCACTCGAGTCGACTCGACAGTCCTGGGAGTCGACTCCGCGCTCAGAGCCCGAACTCCCTATTTTTTGTCTTTTGGCGTAGCGCTGCCTTGGAGTTGACTCGAGCTGTCTTGGAGTCGACTCGGCTCTCAGAGACAACAATTTGGTCTTCTGTCTTTTTGGGGTCGCGTTGTCTCGGAGTCGACTCGTGCATTGCGGGAGTCGACTCGAATCTCAATGTCCGAAAACTGCTCTCTGACTTTTGCCTTGAATACAACTGAGAGTCGACTCTCGCTTTCTTTGGAGTCGACCTGCCAACCATCGGAGTCGACTCGCGTTCCTCAGGAGTCGACTCGGCTCTCAGGGTCGAAACTTGCTCTCTGACTTTTTGTCTGTAACTCCCTGGAGTCGACTCGGTAAGCATCGGAGTCGACTCGCGCACTTCAGGAGTCGACTCACTGATAGGTTTTAAATTGTGTCTTTCTGTTCATCTGTCTGTTCACAGTCGGAGTCGACTCGTAATGTTCCGGAGTCGACTCGAGCCCGTGCCAGTGCTTCTGATACGCTTGGAGTCGACTCGTAATATCCCAGAGTCGACTCGAGTCTCAGACTTTGGTTCAAACTGACTTCTTAACTTATCCAAAATATCTTGAACCAAATCTAGAAACACTTAGACAAGATTTTTACTGAAACACTCGATTGAATTCATTAGTAAACAAAAGATATACTCAAATGCTTTGAGCTCATCAAAATCAAATAGGGTTATAATCAATCACTCCACAATCTCCCCCTTTTTGATGATGACAAAACATTGAGTATATGTAAAGTGAATTGCTCAATAAACAAGAAAATGAAATCTATAAATGAATTCAAGTGTCTGGTTTTTTAATTTATCCAAACTTGAAAGATGTGAAACAATAAATTTTGGAGTTAAAGCTCCCCCTTTCATTTGGAATTATGTAAGCCTTCATATCATGCAATCAATTGTTTGGCTTATATATATTTAATGATTTTGCTTAAAAATTCAGATTCTCCCCCTCAACATATGCATTCAACTTTGTTTTGATTCTCTGAATTTTCTTTTAGTGCATTGAAATTTTTGAATTGAAATTTTTGGTTTTTAGAGGGAAAATCTGTCAATTTGTTTTAAGAGTTTTTTTTGAGTTTCATTTTGATTCCTTTTCCATATCTATTAAATATTTCTCCCCCTTTTTGTCATCATATCAAAAAGGAGGCAAGCAGAACACACAAGCAAGTAGAGATCAATGTGCACAATATTGAAGAAAAGCTGTCTACTCATTGTATTGATGTATATGTAAGTACATTTGTGAATACAATAAGTAAAGCAGTAAATACATGTCAAGATAAACAAAATAAACTAGGGCTTCCTCGAGGAGGATGCGGTTTCCTTAGGCAGTCTGGACTGTTGTTCCATGAGTAGGATGACCGCAGTGGTGACGTGCTCTAACTGTCTGATAATGGCCGAGGTGGCCCTGCTGTGTGTCGTGGAGAGCTCAGTCACTGTCTCCTAGAGTGTGTCCAGCTTGGCGATGAGCACATTCGCCAAGCGCTCGGCCCCCTGACTAGTGGTGCCCATATCCTGCCGGATGCTATCTCGCAACTTTCGTGTGTTGCTTGTGATATCGCTCATGTTTGAGAATTGGGCTTGTACCAGGCTTCTGACATTGTAGATTTCTTCCCGCACATGGGCCGTCATCTCGGTCACGGCTGACAGGGAAGGAACCAATGCAGAAGAGGGTGCAGGGGAGGGAGCAGTCGCTGGACCTCGGAGCTCCCTCAGCAGGTCGTCCCGAAGATCCCTCACTATCTCCTGCCGCAACTCCCGGAGCTGCTCAGGAGAAATGCGAACCTCCATGGGCTGAGTAGGTGGAGCTGAGGAGGAGGGTCCGGCTGAAGTGGTGGGAGCTGAGGTGGAGGGAAAGGTAGGGAAGTCAGAATCAGGGTCAGGACTGGGGGAGTGTCTGGAAGTATGTGTGGAGGTAGATGATTTCCTAACCCAGGTTCCCTCCCTCTACCTTACGAAACCCCATCCTGTGTAGGGTTCCCGGACGCATGCGATCTGTCCATCGCAATGCGCGAGAGGGTTCCCCCTCAGGAATAGGAATCTCGGCCTCCCTAAAGATAAGTGTGTATAGCATGCCATAGGGGAGGGTGAGCCTAGGTCTATCTAGTGGCTCACATAGATATCTATAAATGAGTTTCGGGAAGTTGATTGGGGTGTCCTGGAGGATGTAGAACATAAGGGCTAGGTCCCTCTCAGAAACAAAATCGAAGCGGCCAGTCTTCGGAAAGAGGGTCCTAGAGATGATGTTAAGGAGGAGCCGCATCTCAACAGAAAGTGAGCTAGCGGACACCTCATCTAAGGGGGACTGGGGTGGATATCCTAGAATGGCTGTAAGGGCCTCAGTCCTATCCTCGGGGTGTGTGGGAGCTACCCCTACTTGTGGAAGGTGGAGGATTTGGGCTATGAAATCCTCGGAAATAAACAATGGGACACCGGCTACAGTTCCCTCTATTCCCCCATTGCCCCTATGGACAGTACCATAAAACTCTCTAACTAGGCCAGGGTATGTGGGGAGATCTAAGGAACAAAAATACTCTAAACCCTGGGCCCGCAATCTCTCTCCTATGGTAAAGCCCTCCCGGGAGAGATAGTCAAAATCGACGTATCTCCCGGTGGAGACCGCCTTCCCGGCGCACGGCCTCGAGGGAATCTCCCTCGGCGGGGAACGAGCCGGAGGTTGGGGCCTCACGGGATCGTTCCGAGCCTTGGACCGTCGCTCGGTGCCGGTCGCGGGTTGGGGCCTCTTCCGGCTTGGGACAACGGCTTTACGAGGCATGGTCGACCTAGAATGGGGTAAAACGCTAATGGACGGAGGAAGGTCGACGGAAAAAGTCCTAAAGATGGTCGGAGACGATCTAGGAGACGGCTCTAGGGTTTTTGAACAGTGGCGGCGGTGAATAAAAGTGTTAATTAAACGCTTGGATTAGGGTTCAAAACCTGGATCCCGACCTCGAGTCGACTCCACTGAGTTGCGAGTCGACTCGACCTCGAGTCGACTCCAAAATATGCACGAGTCAACTCTCGTTATGCTTCCACTGGCCTTGAGTCGACTCCCGTCAATGTGCGAGTCGACTCCCCTTATGCTTCATCTTCCTCGAGTTGACTCCCGTCTGTGTGCGAGTCGACTCCTCCTTATGAGCAGACTCTGAAACTTACTCGAGTCGACTCGAACTCTGGCACGCACCTAAAAATCATGCTATTTTCGTACCAAACCAGAGACACTCACTAAGTTATGATCTAATTTGATGATCATAGTTGAGAAACTCTATTTTTAACACATTCTAAACATCAAAATCAATGAACTAGAGGAGAACACCACTAGGATGGATCAATCACTCCTAATCCCCTCCTAAGCACACTAAATCTCTCTTCACTTAAGGGTTTCGTAAAAATATCAGCTAATTGATCATGAGTGCAAACAAATTGAAGTGTCACATCACCATTCAGTACATGATCTCTTATGAAGTGATGTCTTATCTCAATATGTTTAGTTCTTGAATGCTGAATTGGATTTTTAGTTAGATTAATGGCACTTGTATTATCACAATTAATGGGAATTTTATCTTGTTTAATGCCATAATCTTCAAGTTGTTGTTTAATTGATCAGTGCTAAATAATGTACAAATTTATCTATTTTACATAGCACTTATTATTATTATTAAGCACATATTTTAAATTTAAATATAAGAAAATGTGTTTCCCCTCATCATTGCATTTTAATAAATTATTCAAGTTTGGTTTAATTATTTATTGATTGAGCCTAATGTATGCAGGTCGAGTCAAACCCGTGGTTGGATAATGCCTAAAATCACACTGCACCATTTCACAAGTCCACAGCCAATCAAAGTCGACTCCACATCTTCCGGAGTCAACTCTAAAAGCTCTCCTCTAAGACTCACTGCATCCAATCTCAGCCTTCTTTTTCATGCACTCACCCATCAAGACTTTCTTTCCACGCATTCAAACCCCCCTGTTTGTAGCTTCAAAACAGAGCCACCTTCCAACCAACCCGAGTGGACCCAAACCACCTTTCTCAATGCATAAAATAAAAATCTCCATCATCCCTCACGCCCGCATAAATCTCCCATCCTCCCCTATCCTGAGCATATCCTCTGCTTCCGAATGAGAGCTACCTGCCATCCGTATCATCCCCTGTTCCCATCCTTCCCAAATTTCCTCCAAGCCTCCGAGCCATCAAAGCCCACTCCGTTCATCGCGCCCCCGCGTATCCCCTGCTTCCAGATTTCCTCCCGCGATGCCATCTTCCCCGCTTCCGCGTTCAAAAGAACTCTTCCCAGCCGTCCGTGATCAGCCGTCCACGAAGCATCCGCCGAGCATCCGAGCCTTCTCCGCCTCATCCTCTTCATCCCGCGATGCAATCCTCCCAGCATCCACGAGTTAAGCATCATCTTCCTCCCAGCCGATTCTAGGATCCATCCTCTCCCCACTCCGTTCATCGCGTCCCAGCATCCCAGCCGGGATCCCCTCCGCTTCATCGATCCTCATCTTCACCCGGATTCGTTCCAAGAAAAGTCCCAACATCCCAAACCTCCCAGCCATCAAATCCTCTTCCGATTATCATCCACGGATGAGTCTCCGCGTTCCAACCGATCCGTAAGTTCCTCCCAGCATCTTTCGGGATCCCTCTCTTAGCCATAAACACCAACTTGCAGCCGTTCCCAGCATCCCACTAATTCGCAAGGAGAATCATCCGCATGAGCCCAGCATCCACGGATCTCGCCCAGCATTCAACCACGTTCATGATCAGCATTTCCGGATATCCTCCCAGCTTCTTCCAATCCAGTTGCAGCCAGCGACCGTTCCGAGCAAGCAAAATCCTAGATTCAGCGCGTCCAGCTCCTTCCCTTCCCTCCCCACGCCCAAAACAGGGGAAGATCTGATTTCATCCCATGCTGAATCGGCGCACAGGGGGGCTGGTGAGGCTATAAAAGGAGGAGGAAGCTCTGTTTTAAAGGGGGGAGGCCACGGTTTGAAGAACAGAGGAGGAGCCTCTGTTCGGAAGAGAAAGAAATAAAAAAAAAAGAAAGGAGGGGGGGAGGAGAGAATATTTTGTGATATTTTGGGAATAATGGGAGGTGAAGGCTTTCATTTGAAGATGGGAGGTCGTCCGGAAGCCATGCGCGGCTAATCGTCTAGTCTAGGGCTGGATGAAGCCCTAGCAATGTATCAGGGCATTGAAGTTCTTATTTTCTTTATTATTTTGGAGCTTGTTTAAATTATTATCTTCAAAGAAATATCTTTTTATGATGTTTAAACTTTGAGCATGCCATTTACTATTCATGTTTGCTAAAGTAGTCTAAGATGATCCATGCTTAGGAAGATGAGGTGTGCTGCATCCTAGATTAGTATACTTAGGTAGACACTTCATGCTACACCGAAGATGGATCTTCCTAACACTATGTATGCTTTTATTTTAAAAGGCTTGTAGCCAAAAATTGCATGCCTCTCCAAAAGATAAAAATTAAGAACACAATCCTTGATGCAATGCTATGTGGTGGATTTCAAACCCTAGATCTATTTACTTTGATAAAATTTCAATTCGTACTCACAGATTAATTTAGTTAAATCAAGTTAGCAAATCCTTCTTCTTGATTTGTTTTTAAAAGAAAAATAACTTATTCTCCAATCCCTGTGGACCGACACCCATAATCACTATCCTACAGGATACGTGCTATTGCGTGGTTTATTTTTGAAATTGAAAAGAACCGATCAATTTTTGGCGCCGTTGCCGGAGATTGCTAGCATAGTTATTTTTCTTACTAAAAAAAATTTATTTAAAAATTAAAAAAAAATTTCTTAAAAAAAAAATTTCTATTATTGTTACTTTTCTTATCTTCTTTTTCTCCCTTACTAATTTTTATATACTATTTGATCAGGAATCGAGAAAAAAATTTGGGATGATCAAAAGGAGAACTGCCGGAAAAGAAATGCTGTAGAGATTTGCAAAAAAAAAAATTAAATTGCTGGGAAAATTTCCTTTGGTAACCTCTAAACCTTTCTTATTTAAATTAAGTATTAGCTTGAAATTTTGTGGTGATTGTTTGATTTTAATTTCAGCAAAAGTGTGAATGCATGTTTGATACACATACACAAATTAATCCGCACATAGTAAGGGCAATCACCCCAACAAGATAAGAGCCGGATTTCATCACCGGACTCTTGCCCAATTTAGGTGAACTCAATCTCACATAGTGTCACTTTAATTAAAATCAATTAGACATTGGCTCCTAGGGACATTCGAGCTCAATAGGACGAAGCGAAAGTTGCACCAATTTCGCTCTGTGGCTTAGTTGATGTCTAGGCAAGCTTTGTCCCTATAAGAGAGACAGTTCATCTGTTCGAGGCAAGTGGGTTTTAAGTGGGACCTTTGCGAACGCATCGTGACCCCTCCACTTACCTGGGAGCTTACCTGGTCAACTCGGTTCATTAGACCGGATTGGAGGCTTAGGTGCCCTCTTCAAACCAGTTAGGAGCTGTCTAGTGATTTTAGAACAAAGACTAGGATTGATATGCTTTTCTCTTTTTGCATGCTTGATTGATCGAGTACTAGTGTATGCACGGTAGTCGTTCTAGAGTACAAAACCTATTACCTTTTGACCCTGAAATAGAACGAACCCTTAGGAATATTCGAGCTAAGATCAAAACATTAGAATCATCCCTACCTCCTGAGATGGCTGAAGAACAACCCAAACTCCTGAGGGAGTACTTTACTCCCACTATTTACACTTTCCCATCTTGCATTCGATTACCTGAGGTAGCAGCTGTACAATATGAAATAAAGTCTAGTGTGATCCAAATGCTCCCATCTTTTTATGGGCTCACCAACGAAGACCCATACAAACATTTAGATGAATTTCTTGAGATTTGCACTACTGTCAAGATTCAGAACTTCACTGATGATGCCCTGAAACTTAGGTTATTCCCCTTCTCCCTTAAAGATAGAGCCAAACAATGGCTGAATTATTTAGAAGCTAACTCGATTCGTTCTTGGGATCAAATACAACAAGAATTCCTTAAAAAATACTTTCCCATAGGAAGAACGAACCAGTTTAGACGTGCCATTACAAGCTTCTCCCAAACTGAGGAAGAAGAATTTCATGAAACTTGGGAGAGATTTAGGGACCTAATCCGTAAATGCCCTCATCATCAAATACCTAAGTGGCAACTAGTGCAATGTTTTTATGACGGATTGACAGAACGAAACCGTCAGATGATCGATGCTGCATGCGGGGGCACTTTTATGCTTCAAAATGAGCATGAAGCATGGCAATTATTTGAAAATCTTAATGAAAACTCCCTCCACCATGCTTCATGTTCTCTTCAAGCACCCCCGAGTTCTCAAAGAAAAGGGACCATTTGTAAAATAAGTCATTCTATGGACCTGTCTAGCAAGGTAGATGCATTGTCCCATAAGATTGACCAACTGATGATAGGTGGGCATTACATGAACTCTTCCCAAGCACAAGTGTGTGCTATCTGTTCTAGCCCATCGCATCCTATTCATGAGTGCCCCTCAGCACCCCAATATCCCGAACTCGTGCAAGAACACATCAATGCTGCCCAAACACAGCCCAGACCGGGTAATGATTCATTTTCTAATACATATAATCTGGGATGGCGGAATCATCCAAATTTTTCTTGGAGGCAGCAAGCTTCTAATACCTCCCAACCCTTCTCCCAAAATTTTCAAAACCCTCAAAATATTCATCCTTACCGTCCCTCGACTCAATTTCAACACACTCCTCCTCCACCCCAAAGAAACACAGCCTTTGAGGAGAAAGTGTTGAACGCCCTTCAAGGTTTGGAAACCATTACACAATTGGTGCACTCTCACACGCAATCCATCGCCAAGCTAGAATCCCAAATGGGGCAACTAGCTAATGCACTGAACAAGCGAGAGGAAGGAAAGCTTCCAAGCCAACCAATAAGTAATCCTAGGGGACAATATATGGCTCAAGAAAATCAATTAAATGCAATTCATCATGAACAAGCCAATGCTTTGACTACCCTAAGGAGTGGACGTGTAGTAGACAATAAGATTGGGGAAGATAACAATAAGGAAAGTGAAGAAGAGGATAGAAATGTGTCAAATGAAAATCTAAAACCTTCTTCTTCTTCTTCAGCTAGTCCATCTTCTGCCAAAACTCACATCCCAAAGGCCCCATTTCCTGAAGCTCTTACTTCACCCTTTCTATTTGGCAAAAAGGGAACTTCATTAGAAGAGATGATAGAGGTCTTCAAACAAGTTAAAATCAACCTCCCACTCCTTGATGCCATCAGACAAGTTCCCTCCTATGCCAAATTTCTCAAAGACCTTTGTACACAAAAGCGAAAATATAGGACACATGTGCCTAAAAAGATCTTCCTAACTGAGCAAGTGAGTTCTATTCTCCAACATAACACCCCTCCAAAATTCAAAGATCCTGGTGCTCCCACGATCTCCTGTGTCTTAGGAAATAATTTCATTGATCGAGCACTCTTAGATCTAGGGGCAAGTGTCAACCTTTTACCTTATTCAGTTTATGAGAAACTTGGTTTAGGTGAGTTAAAACCAACCTCGGTATCCCTTCAATTGGCTGATCGATCTGTAAAAACACCACGTGGGATAATTGAAGATGTTCTTGTCAAGGTAGACAAATTTTATTTTCCAGTAGATTTCATTGTCCTTGATATGGAATATGAGCCCAATCCTAATAAACAAATCCCCGTGATCCTCGGGCGGCCCTTTTTAGCAACAGCCAATGCATGCATCAATTGTAGAACAGGGGTAATGAACATATCATTTGGGAACATGAAGGTAAAATTAAATGTGTTCAATGCGGCCGACCAACCCGCGAGGGAAGTTGAGTGTTTTATGATAGACAAAATAGATGACCTCATAAAAGGAGATGCAAAAACTATCTCACTGTGTCTGGTTGAAGACAATAAACTTAGCGCTTGTTGGGAGGCAACCCAATTCTCTTAGTTTTCTTTAACATTGAGGACAATGTTAGGTTTAGGTTTGGGGGTATTCATCTTGATTTTCATCAAAAAAAAAAGTTAAAAAAAAAATAATAAAAAAAATCATCTTTTAAAAAAAAAATTAAAAATATTTTTTTTAAAAAAATGTATTTATTTTCATAAAATAATATTAAAAAAAGTTTTGTTAAAAAAAAAACCTAATTTATATACATTTATGCGAGAATGATAAACACACAAGGTATATAAAATCTAAAAGCCCAATGACTAGTGGGAAGTAATACAAATTTAAGTTCTTTTTATTAAGTCTCTCTTAGGGAGTTGTAAGCTAATTAATACTTTGGAATTTCACTACACACTGGCCGACCCTTCTAAGGTCTAGGCTCGACATTATGTTGATAGTATAGTAGCAACCTTGGACCCTGATGAATCATACTTATCTAATCCAATAAAAAAAAAATCAATAAAAATGGATTTAGTCAGGAACATCGAAAAGGGCTACCTATTGTCAAAGGTCAAGTGGGCTTGTGATGAGGACTCCGAGCATAAGTCCGTAGGGGAGTCTTGATGCCCGACACCTTATGCCAACTGATGTGAGAGTTGTCGACTGATTGCTCGTTACACGGAGAAATCACCACAAGAGTAAAAGTGCACAATTTATATATCTTTCTTAAGAAAAAGAAAAAGAAACAAGAAAAAAAAAAGAAAAAAAATGCTGTATTGACCGAAAAGACAATAGTGTGAAAGCCGTCGTTGTAAAAATTCGAGTAAACTGAAATATTACAGATAAAGCCCGTGAGGTACTAAAGTAAACATCCACAACTCTCGAAATCCTGCAGATAAGATGATTTTGAATCAGTGAGTAGGTTCCTTCGACCAATCCTTGGAAACTACTGGTATTAGCAATATTTTGGAGATCCGAACTCTTAGCTTGGGTACGGTCCAGATTTCACCGAGCACTCCAGTATAAATAAGTCTTACAACTCCCTAAAAGGAAACTTAATGACTTTAACTTAGATTGCATACTAACCTAGAATTTGGGCTGACTTAGTAAATAAAACCGTGTGTGCTTTGAAATTCTTATCATTTATGTATCTTAGATAATAATAATAATAATAAAAGAGAGTTTTTGAAAATCTTAGCTAGTATGCATTTGGAATTCGATTTTCACTTCATAGATCAATCGATCTAATAAAAAAATAAATAATAAAAAAAATAAAAATAAATAAATAATAAAAAAAATGATTTATTGAAGTTTGTGGGTATCTTCACTGAAAACTCTCACGAGACTATAACTCGTCCACTAGGGTAACCTAGGGGTTTAAAGCCATGTTGCATATGGTAAATGCAATCGCGATGCCTGCGAAAGTGAGTTAGAGTTTTTCTTTTCTAATTTTATTTTGCTCGAGGACTAGCAAAATGTAGGTTTGGGGGTGTGATCAGTGCTAAATAATGTACAAATTTATCTATTTTACATAGCACTTATTATTATTATTAAGCACATATTTTAAATTTAAATATAAGAAAATGTGTTTCCTCTCATCATTGCATTTTAATAAATTATTCAAGTTTGGTTTAATTATTTATTGATTGAGCCTAATGTATGCAGGTCGAGTCAAACCCGTGGTTGGATAATGCCTAAAATCATACTGCACCATTTCACAAGTCCACAGCCAATCAAAGTCGACTCCACATCTTCCGGAGTCAACTCTAAAAGCTCTCCTCTAAGACTCACTGCATCCAATCTCAGCCTTCTTTTTCATGCACTCACCCATCAAGACTTTCTTTCCACGCATTCAAACCCCCCTGTTTGTAGCTTCAAAACAGAGCCACCTTCCAACCAACCCGAGTGGACCCAAACCACCTTTCTCAATGCATAAAATAAAAATCTCCATCATCCCTCACGCCCGCATAAATCTCTCATCCTCCCCTATCCTGAGCGTATCCTCTGCTTCCGAATGAGAGCTACCTGCCATCCGTATCATCCCCTGTTCCCATCCTTCCCAAATTTCCTCCAAGCCTCCGAGCCATCAAAGCCCACTCCGTTCATCGCGCCCCCGCGTATCCCCTGCTTCCATATTTCCTCCCGCGATGCCATCTTCCCCGCTTCCGCGTTCAAAAGAACTCTTCCCAGCCGTCCGTGATCAGCCGTCCACGAAGCATCCGCCGAGCATCCGAGCCTTCTCCGCCTCTTCCTCTTCATCCCGCGATGCAATCCTCCCAGCATCCGCGAGTTAAGCATCATCTTCCTCCCAGCCGATTCTAGGATCCATCCTCTCCCCACTCCGTTCATCGCGTCCCAGCATCCCAGCCGGGATCCCCTCCGCTTCATCGATCCTCATCTTCACCCGGATTCGTTCCAAGAAAAGTCCCAACATCCCAAACCTCCCAGCCATCAAATCCTCTTCCGATTATCATCCACGGATGAGTCTCCGCGTTCCAACCGATCCGTAAGTTCCTCCCAGCATCTTTCGGGATCCCTCTCTTAGCCATAAACACCAACTTGCAGCCGTTCCCAGCATCCCACTGATTCGCAAGGAGAATCATCCGCATGAGCCCAGCATCCACGGATCTCGCCCAGCATTCAACCACGTTCGTGATCAGCATTTCCGGATATCCTCCCAGCTTCTTCCAATCCAGTTGCAGCCAGCGACCGTTCCGAGCAAGCAAAATCCTAGATTCAGCGCGTCCAGCTCCTTCCCTTCCCTCCCCACGCCCAAAACAGGGGAAGATCTGATTTCATCCCATGCTGAATCGGCGCACAGGGGGGCTGGTGAGGCTATAAAAGAAGGAGGAAGCTCTGTTTTAAAGGGGGGAGGCCACGGTTTGAAGAACAGAGGAGGAGCCTCTGTTCGGAAGAGAAAGAAATAAAAAAAAAAGAAAGGAGGGGGGGGGAAAGAATATTTTGTGATATTTTGGGAATAATGGGAGGTGAAGGCTTTCATTTGAAGATGGGAGGTCGTCCGGAAGCCATGCGCGGCTAATCGTCTAGTCTAGGGCTGGATGAAGCCCTAGCAATGTATCAGGGCATTGTAGTTCTTATTTTCTTTATTATTTTGGAGCTTGTTTAAATTATTATCTTCAATGAAATATCTTTTTATGATGTTTAAACTTTGAGCATGCCATTTACTATTCATGTTTGCTAAAGTAGTCTAAGATGATCCATGCCTAGGAAGATGAGGTGTGCTGCATCCTAGATTAGTATACTTAGGTAGACACTTCATGCTACACCGAAGATGGATCTTCCTAACACTATGTATGCTTTTATTTTAAAAGGCTTGTAGCCAAAATTGCATGCCTCTCCAAAAGATAAAAATTAAGAACACAATCCTTGATGCAATGCTATGTGGTGGATTCCAAACCCTAGATCTATTTACTTTGATAAAATTTCAATTCGTACTCACAGATTAATTTAGTTAAATCAAGTTAGCAAATCCTTCTTCTTGATTTGTTTTTAAAAGAAAAATAACTTATTCTCCAATCCCTGTGGACCGACACCCGTAATCACTATCCTACAGGATACGTGCTATTGCGTGGTTTATTTTTGAAATTGAAAAGAACCGATCATTAATCCACATGATTTGAGCACAACAACTCCCGGCTGCAACATATTCAGCTTCAGCAGTAGATAATGCAACCGAGTTTTGTTTCTTGCTAAACCAAGAGATTAAATTTTCTCCTAAGAGTTGACATGACTCGCTGGTGCTTTTTCTGTCAAGTTTACAACCAGCAAAGTCTGAATCTGTGTATCCTATTAAGTTCAGACTAGAATCTTTAGAATACCATAAACCTATATTCTTTGTTCCTATTAGGTATTTAAAGATTCTCTTGACTGCAATTAGATGAGATTCCTTAGGATTAGACTGATATCTAGCACACATGCATACACTAAACATGATATCAGGTCTACTTGCAGTGAGATACAATAAAGATCCTATCATACCTCTATATAACTTTTGATCTACAGATTTACCTGATTCATCTTGGTCTAATTTGCATGATGAGCTCATGGGTGTGCTGATTGGCTTGTTTCCTTCCATATCAAACTTCTTAAGCATCTCCTTGATGTATTTAGCTTGATTGATGATGATCCCCTCTTTCGATTGTTTGATTTGAAGCCCGAGGAAATAGTTCAGCTCTCCCATCATGCTCATCTCAAACTCACTCTGCATTAAGTCAGCAAATTCTTCGCAGAGGCGATTGTTAGTGGCACCGAAAATAATATCATCAACATAAATCTGCACTACTAACATATCTTTGTTTTTCTTCTTAAGAAACAGTGTTGTATCTACATTTCCCTTAGAGAACTCATGATCTAGTAGGAATTTGCTAAGTCTTTCATACCATGCTCTAGGTGCTTGTTTCAAACCATAAAGTGCTTTGTTCAATTTATATACATGATTAGGGTATTGATGATTTTCAAAACCAGGAGGTTGTTCTACATATACCTCCTCATTAATATATCCATTTAAAAATGCACTTTTTACATCCATTTGAAATAATTTGAAGTTCTTAGAGCATGCAAATGCTAATAATAATCTAATTGCCTCGAGTCTAGCTACAGGAGCAAAGGTTTCATCAAAATCTATACCTTCTTCTTGATTATACCCCTTTGCTACTAGTCTAGCCTTATTCCTTATTACAATTCCATTTTCATCAAGTTTGTTTTTATATATCCATTTGGTACCTATGATTGAATATTCAGGAGGTCTTTCAACTAGATTCCATACCTTGTTTCTAGTAAATTGGTTTAATTCTTCTTGCATTGCATTTATCCAATTTACATCTTTTTCAGCTTCTTCTATGTGTTTGGGCTCAAAATGTGAAACGAAAGCTAGATAATTGTTTAAGTTCCTAAGAGATGCTCTAGTCCTAACAGGTTGAGATGGATCATCTAGAATTAATTCCTTAGGATGCCCGTGAGCAAACCTCCAAGCCTTAGTTAGCCCATGATCCATAATAGCCTCTTGGCTTGATGATGCATTTCCAATTAATTTTTGATTATCATCTTGTAATGTCATCTCATCTATCTTTTCTTCAAGAATTTCAGCATCATCATCAAGATTAACTCTCTTACTAGAAGAGATATCACTAGAATCATCAAAGACGACATGTATGGATTCTTCTATAACTAGGGTTCTTTTATTAAAGACTCTATAGGCTTTACTAGTTGTAGAGTACCCCAAGAATATACCCTCATCCGATTTAGAGTCAAATTTTCCTAGATTATCTTTCCCATTATTATGAACAAAACACCTACATCCAAAGATATGAAAATAGTTCACTTTTGGTTTTCTGTTTTTCCAAAGTTCATAAGGTGTTTTCTTTATAATGGGTCTTAATAAAACTCTATTTAATATATGACATGAGGTATTTATGGCTTCTCCCCAAAAGTACTTAGGGAGATTACTTTCACATAACATGGTTCTAGCCATTTCCTCTAGAGTTCTATTTTTCCTTTCCACAACTCCATTTTGTTGTGGTGTCCTAGGTGCAGAAAAATTATGAGTTATCTCCTTTTTACTACAAAACTCATCAAATAAATGATTTTCAAATTCGGTTCCATGGTCACTTCTAATAGCTATGACTGAAGTGTCTCTAGCATTTGTTACTTCTTTATGAAATTTCTTGAAAATTGAAAATGCTTGATCCTTATGACCTAAGAACATGACCCAAGTGTATCTAGAATAATCATCTACGATAACTAGACCATATTTATTTCCACCTAGACTTGTGGTTCTAGTTGGTCCGAATAGGTCCATGTGTAGTAGTTCTAGAGGTCTAGAGGTAGAGACACAATTTATAGATTTAAAGGAGTTTCTTGATTGTTTGCCAAATTGACATGCTTCACATATTTTATTCTTTTCAAACTTTAGTTTTGGCAAACCTATCACGGAATCTCTTTTAACTAGTTTTGATATGGTGTCCATGCTTGCATGACCTAACTTACGGTGCCATAACCAACTAGCATCATTTTTCTTAGTTTCATTAACAACTAAACATGGGTTATGTTTGGCAAGATCCTCAAGGTCTACAACATACACATTTCCACGTCTTATTCCTTTAAAAACTAAACTATTGTCATTTGGGTTTGTTATGATGCATAGTGATGGTTTAAACATAACATCATAATCTCTATCACACAATTGACTAATGCTTAGTAGATTATGCTTAAGACCATCAACATATCGAACATTATCAATAAAAGTTGAAGGGGTAATTTGTACTTTACCTATACCAATGATGTGACCTTGGTTATTGTCTCCAAAAGTCACAGCACCTCCCTTCTTAGCTTCAAGGGTGAAGAATTGATCCTTGTCACCCGTCATGTGTCTTAAGCAGCCACTGTCCAAGTACCAACAATTTTTGTCGACTTTGGCTGCAAGACACTCCTACACAAGCAAATCATATAGTTTTAGGTACCCAAGTTTTCTTGGGTCCTTCATGGTTAGTAGTGTTGGTTCCTTTTGGAACCCAAATTCTTTTAATTTTTCTTTTAGTTTTTCCTTTCCTATAATCACATACATTTGCTTTATGTCCTAAAGTTCCACAACAAAAACAGGTTATTTTCTTAGTTTTACTTTCTCCTGCTTTAACAAAGAAGTTACTAAGGAGTTTTTGCTTATTTTTAGGTTTATACCCTAAACCCGCTCTATTGAATACAGCTCGTTGACTATTAAGTATCATCTCTAATTTTTCTGAGCTATATGTAAATTTTTCTATGATGGGCTTGTATTTTTCAAGTTCTAGTGTCAATTTTTGTTTTTCTGTTTTTAGATCATTTAGTTCTTTTGTGATACTCTCATTTATATGTTTATTGTTTTTGGGTTCTAATGTTCCTTTGTTCAGCCTTTCATTTTCTTTAGTTAAGGTATTATTCTTTTGTATCAAGATTTGGTTGCTTGTTTTAAGTTCTGCATTTTCTTTGATAAGAACATCTTTATCCTTAACTAATGAATCATACTTACGGAGATGAGTTTGGTTAGTTACTTTTAGTTCTTTGTTTTTAACGTTTATTGTTTTGTATTCATCCATTAATTCATTGAAAGCATCATATAATTCATCGAAAGTAAAATCTAAATGTGGTGCGGATGTTACCTCATTGTCGTTGGCCATAAAACACAGATTGGCCTTTTCTTCTTGTTCTTCATCCGATGATGATGATGAGGTGTCGGAGTCCGATAGGGTGGAGACGAGGACTTTCTTCTTCTTGTACTTGCTCCCCTTTTTCAGCAAGGGACACTCAGCTCTGAAGTGCCCCGGCTTCTTGCACTCATAACAACCGATCCCCTCATTTTTCCTTTCCTTACCTTTATCCTTGTGATAGGAATTTGAGGGGCCTCTCCTTTGATGTGAGGATTTCTTCCGGTTGATGAATCTTCTGAACTTACGCACGAGAAGAGCCTCATCATCATCTCCCTCATGATCTTCTTCTTCACTGCTGCTACTGCAAGACACGTCTTTGTTAGATGATGTAGATTTGAGAGCTATTACCTTTTTCTTATGGGAGGACTCTTCTTCGCTGTGTTGCTTCATTGTTAGCTCGTGCGTCATTAGGGATCCAAGAAACTCCTCAAGTGGTAGCTTGTTCAAGTCCTTGGCTTCTTGGATTGCCGTCACTTTGGCTTCCCATGACCTTGGTAGACAGCGAAGAATCTTCCTGACAAGATCACTGTTAGTATAGTTTTTGCCAAGGCTTTTTAGGCCATTGACAATGTCAGTAAATCTAGTGAACATGCAAGTGATTGTTTCATTAGAATCCATCTTAAATAGTTCATACTTATGAACCAATATATTTATTTTGGATTCTTTGACTTGATTCGTGCCCTCATGGGTCACTTCGAGTCTATCCCAAATCTCTTTTGCAGAATTGCAAGTAGAAATCCTATTGAATTCATTCCTATCTAATGCACAGTAAAGCACATTCATTGCTTTGGCATTGAGTTGTGCCTTTCTCATGTCATGGTCATCCCAATCCTTTTCAAGTTTGGGTACAGTGACACCCTCTACATAGATGGATGGGATGTATGGTCCATTTAATATAATGGTCCACATCTCATAGTCTTGGGCTTGGATAAATATTCTCATCCTAGCCTTCCAGTATGAGTAGTCGGATCCATTAAAGAATGGGGGTCTTTAGGTGGACTGACCCTCAATGTGGGAAGATCCAAATAGGGTTGTCATTTTGATCTTTTACTCTTAGGGTAGAAGAGTTTAGGCTCTGATACCACTTGTTGCCCAGATAGGCAACTCAAGAGGGGGGGTGAATTGGATTTTAAAATAATTTTACAATTAAAACGTTTGTGGATGACTAATTAATACTGTTGCAAGATGATTAATTAGTTGCTATGTGCTGTGAATGAAATGAAAGTAAGAGAGAGAGACACAAGCAATCACAAACACAATGTTTTTATAGTGGTTCGGAGCTAACCCTTACTCCTACGTCCACTCCCCAAGTCTCACTTGGGAATTCACTATAACCCCTCGGATTACAGCCGGTTGTTTTTCAAGCTCACAACCAAACTTGTTGTTTTACGAGGTCACAACGAACTCGGTCGGTTTTTCTAGGCTCACCGACTAGAACCACTCCGATTGTTTCTCCGGGATCACAATTGAACCCTTACACCGTTGGTTTCAACCTAGGCTCACCAACAAACCTATATACCCTTGATTCAATCTCCTGATTGAATCAAGTAAGGACAAGATGGAAAGAACAAAGACAAATAGAAAAACAGAGCTTCTAAAAAGCAGATATACAGCGATATTAATAATAGTAAAGTTAAGAGCCCTCAAACACGTTTGAGTTGGAGAAGAGAAGGGCTTCTTGAACTTTGGGTCTCCTCTTGAAAATCTGGAAGACTTGAAGGCAGGAGGAGACATCTTTTAATGCTGGAAAGAGTCGGTTGAATGGAGTTAATGGCCCTCTTCCTTCTTTTCCGTTGAAATCAGTTTGCCGAGAAAGGATGCTTGATTTCTTTGAGTGGAATGGTACTTCTCTGCCTTGCTACAGTCCTCTGTGGCTATTTAAGCCATCCCCCACGGAAACTAGCCGTTAGACACATTTTTCTGCCCGTTCTGCACACTCTGCACATCCTGACAATGTGTCCGTTGGGGTCGGAGTCGACTCGCGCGATCTGGAGTCGACTCGGCTGTAACAGGAGTCGACTCATGCTTTTCTGGAGTCGGCTCGGCAACTGTTCCGAATTTGAATTAAAGTGACCTCCTCGACTCAACTTAACAGGGAGTCGACTCAACTTAACCCGGAGTCGACTCGCCAAAAACTGGAGCTGACTTGGCATTCTTGGAGTCGGCTCATCCCATGGAATTCATGGAGCTATTTTTCAACTTGGCCCACTCGAGTCGACTCGACAGTCCTGGGAGTCGACTCGGCGCTCAGAGCCCGAACTCCCTATCTTCTGTCTTTTGGCGTAGCGCTGCCTTGGAGTTGACTCGAGCTGTCTTGGAGTCGACTCGGCTCTCAGAGACAACAATTTGGTCTTCTGTCTTTTTGGGGTCGCGTTGTCTCGGAGTCGACTCGCGCATTGCGGGAGTCGACTCGAATCTCAATGTCCGAAAACTGCTCTCTGACTTTTGCCTTGAATACAACTGAGAGTCGACTCTCGCTTTCTTTGGAGTCGACCTGCCAACCATCGGAGTCGACTCGCGTTCCTCAGGAGTCGACTCGGCTCTCAGGGTCGAAACTTGCTCTCTGACTTTTTGTCTGTAACTCCCTGGAGTCGACTCGGTAAGCATCGGAGTCGACTCGCGCACTTCAGGAGTCGACTCGCTGACAGGTTTTAAATTGTGTCTTTCTATTCATCTGTCTGTTCACAGTCGGAGTCGACTCGTAATGTTCCGGAGTCGACTCGAGCCCGTGCCAGTGCTTCTGATACGCTTGGAGTCGACTCGTAATATCCCGGAGTCGACTCGAGTCTCAGACTTTGGTTCAAACTGACTTCTTAACTTATCCAAAATATCTTGAACCAAATCTAGAAACACTTAGACAAGATTTTCACTGAAACACTCGATTGAATTCATTAGTAAACAAAAGATATACTCAAATGCTTTGAGCTCATCAAAATCAAATAGGGTTATAATCAATCACTCCACAGCTTTTATATCATGGAAGAACTTTGAAATCATTAAGAATTAAGAATTCAACATGATCTTATGTTTTTCAAGTATATAAGTTTTGTTCTTTATCTGCTCCTATACTATAATCTGAAAATTAATTAGATTGCTCTCATGTTACTATATACTTAATAATTTAAAAAAAAAGATTTTAAATAGCTTTCATATGTTATTAAAGATTTTAAAGAGGTTAGATTTCCATTCCTACTTTCTTTCAATATATATCATTCTTTATACTCCTTGAAAAATAACTTGAAAAAGATTCCATCTACATTTAATTTGAAAACTATCTTTGGAATCTATATTTAGAGATCTCTTTTGGCTCGTATCTCAATGTCTCATTCTTAAAGCGAAACTTTTCATCCTTGATTTTGATGATATTTGTTACCCCTCAAATTATTTCAGGTTTACTCTTTTTAAAAGAGAGGTAAAAGAACTTTAAAAGAATGTTAAAATCATCAAATTTAAAATCATCAAATCTTAATTGGCTCTGATCTGTTCTCATTATCTTACCCTGACATTATTGCCTTGAGTTACATGATTCATATTCTTGCAAAAATTTGACATGCATTGAATGAAAATCAGAGTATAATAAGGGGGAGAAATATCTAAGTATAATTTGTTGCTTTGTGCTTAATGTTTCATTGTTTTGCAATCTTTTTGATGTTGCCAAAAAGAGGGAGAAATATCTAAGTATATGCTCATAATACTTTATATTTTGAATTGAATATAAAACAGCTTAGATTGAAATGTGTTGATTGTGTTAAGCTGATTAACTCTAAAGTCTTATCATAAAGTATGTTCTTAAAGTTACATGTTTTTACTTTATGCAACTTAGCTATGCATCAGTTCTAGAACACAATCTATTTTATATTGCATATACTCCAAGTTTTATCATCATCAAAATGAGGAAGATTGTTGATCCAAAGATTGATTTTGATGATCACAAAATCTTGAAGTATAATTACTAATATTTGTGTTGCAAGAAGAAAGATAATTTATTTTGGAAGGAACATAGCAAGTTGGAAGAATACAAGAAGGCCTCAAAAGCTCTCAAAAAAATGGAAGAAAGCTACACTTCATTGCCCCAAATTTCAAGTTCAAAGGATTCAAGTTAGAGTAGCAAATTCAAAGAAAAATCTAAAAGAACATTCCTTGAATCGACTTCTGAAAGTTCAGAGTCGACTCTGACACTTTGGAGTCTCATGGCATAGAGCTCGAGTCGACTCCTACTTCATTCGAGCCGACTCTCTCAATCAGGACAGAAAGATTATTTTCAGAAATAGAACGCGAGTCGACTCCCAACGTATGCGATCTGTCTCTTGTAGAGAATGATAGAAAGATATTTTTGAAGAGCCCGATCTCGAGCTGATTTCCAACAGGCGCAAGACATCTCCTACCTCAGGCGAGTTGTCTCCCAAAATGGCCGAGTCAACTCCAATTTTGCTGGAAGGCATAACGGCTAGTTTTTTATGACTCCAACGGATAGTTTTTGACTCCCAACGGCTCTATTCTGTCTCCAATGGCTAGAATCAAGTTCCTACCACATCAAAGGATATAAATACAAGGAAACTACCTCAAATTAAATAGAGCTCAACTACCCAAACATCCAAATCATTTAAGAGCTCCAAAAACCAGAGCATAGGAGTGAACAACCAAGTAAAAGCCTTAAAGTTTTATTGCAAGCATTCAACATCAAGTCCATAGCTCTGGAAGTTGGTGAAGCACCCATGATAGCATTCAAACCACCACCAACTTTCTATTATTCTCTTTATTCTGTTATATTTTTTATTTACTGAGCAATAGTATTTATACTTTAATTCTTTCAATACTTATCTTGTAACAAGTTTCAATTGCTGAAACTTGGGGGAAGGTTTAGTCCAAATCTTAATTGGACTTTGTAAAGATTTTGGTTGGTGAGCCTTTGGAAAAACCAACTGGGTTGATTGTGAACCCAAAAAACAATCGGTATATGTTTTAGTTGGTGAGCCTGTGAAAACCAACTTGGGTTTGTTGTGATCTGGAAAAACAACGAGTTGGATTGTGAACTCGTAAAACAACCACACTATAATTAGAAGAATTATAGTGAAATTCTCCAAAAGAGCTTGGGGAGTGGACGTGGATGCAGCTGGCACCGAACCACTATACTTTTGTTGTGTTTGTGATGCTTTCTTTCATTGTTTGATTTCCTCACTTATTTACTTAGACAAATGTCTGATTGAATTGCTTACTTAACTCTTATTCGCATATCCTTTAGTTGCAAATATATTCAAATTGTTTAATGAAGTTTCACTTGATAAATCTGTATCAAGACTCATTGAATTGTATGCTTGGGCAAATTTAGACTAATCTTTTATTGAGCTTATTTATCTGCTGCTTAATAATTTAATCTGGATTAGATTAAAATTAATCTGCTGCTAAGTTTAAATTTCACTGTGCATCCATATAATTTAGCTTAATTAACTCAAAAGTTTAGAAGTAATTAAAAGATTTTTAAAAGCCCAATTTACCTCCTCCCTCTTGGGCTGCATCTAGTGGCAACAAAAACTTTGCCATCCCATTCGTCTTTTTTAGGTAAAATAAACAGACGGTAGAAGAATATAACACAAAAAGAACTGCGAAAATTTGAAGTAAATGCAACCCAAGGCATCCGAGTGGAGGATCCGAGCAAAATCTGAGGGAAGGATAGATGCCAAATGAAAATCCATCGTCGTATGCCATCCCATCGATATTTAAAATTTTATTTTGAACCAGGATCTCTAATATAACAACTAAAAGGCTTTACTATGTTATAATTTTTCATTTAATTGACATCATTAATTCTTTATTTTCCTGTATTGAATGTCTACGTTTTTGACATATGAGTTGAACAAACAAAATTATCATGCAAGTAATACTTTTTTAGCATATGTAAAGGTAAAATTGTTATTCTATGACACAATCTAGCTCAAGTTTGGTTACAGTGACATAATAGATATGTGATCTAACATTTTGAGAGAAAAAAAATTATCAATTATGAAAAATTGATAAAAAAAACATCTATGGTGTCGAGCACCAGCGCAAAGATAGTGAAATTGATAAAAACACCAGCACAAAATAGACTAGAGAGTGACCTGATATCCTGCATGATGGCTTGTTTTTACTTGGTCAATATCGCGAGCTTTGACTAAACGAGCTGGGACTTGTGAGGATCTAACCGGTGATGAAGCACAGCATTTTAACATCAATTCGTCAATGTGATCTTAGAAATTAACGAGCATTTTTTTAGAACGATGCTGGACCAAGAGATTTCTTCTACAAAACGTAAGTCTATGCTTGTCGAAGCAAATTCTATCCATAAAGGGCCCCACGATGGTCAAGACAAAACAAAGGACGTTCTGGATGTGCCCAAACGTCAGAACTGGGTGGCATGGCCTTTTGAATCACTGGGTTTTTGTATTTGTCCTGGTCTGTTTGTAGCCTGCTAATGTGCAGGTCTATTTCCAGATGCGCATCCAATGGCCTTCTATGGAAATATCAAGCTTGCAGTGCTGCCTAATGTGATACCATATTTTCACTGTTCCTTCAAAGAAAAGATACCATATTTTTTACCGCAATACTGCGAAAGGCTAAATTTCAAATTCTTTTTCTTGAAATGCGATTCCAGGTCTTACATCAAAAAGAGATCAAAAACGAAAGAAAGACGGAGAGATGTGATCTGAGGTCTCGCTCTCCTCTTTCCTGAGCCATTCACTTTGTCAGGGCCTTCCTTTCTCGTCCAAGTACTCACCAGCCATGAAGACAGAAGAAACTCAGTTGTGCTGAGCAGCAGCAAAAGTAGCCAATTTGCTGGTCCCATGTATAACTCATATAGTGAATTGTTATCAAGAACTTTGTCATGTTTCCAAAAAAACTCTCCCCGTACTCTCTCTCTCTCTCTCTCTGAGAGAGAAAGAGAGAGAGGATTGTACTCCTAAAATTGTCCTCTATGCTTAATGGTTGTAACATCTGGGAAAAAAAAGAGAAAGATGTTGTGTTTTGCGATCAAGAACTTGCTAAAGCATCATAAAGTACAGCTCCACTGGTTCTACTTCCGGTGGAGTCACCCACAAATCTGTTCAATTTCAGAAAAGGATAGCTAAAGAAGATGTGACATGATTCTGTGCCACTGAACCGAAAATGGGCTCAGAATTATGGTTTTAAGCAACCGTAAGTCTGTGGCTTAGATTATTTAGGGTCATCATCGAAAGTATCTATTCGTCATAAATTTCACAAAGTAGCACAGCTTATTTCAAGTGTTTGTTAAGTGCATAGCCTGCTTGCAAGAAACAAATCTTTGCAGAGAAAGAGATGTCCTCCTGCTTTAACATCACAAAGAACTCCATCCCATACCTCCAGTCTGGCTCAGATGTGGGTCTTGAGGAACTTGATGATAAGCTCGTTCACCTGGTCCGGGAACTGCTCCTGAACAAAATGACTTCCTTCAGGCATGAATATGATCTCCAGATCAGGGACATAGCGCTTCACCGTTCCACTCCTGATGTAGTCCCCCATTCCCGGGAACTTGAGAACATAGTCTTTCTCTCCAAAGACCAGCAGCGCAGGGACTCGGACTTTCGGATCAGCATTGTTAATCCCCAGATGCAGTGTCCTATTGAAATCACAACTGGCTCAAGTTAATTCTGATCGCGGACGAAGGATTATTTCAGACCATGCCAGCTTACCTGTAAGGCATATGGAGTGGAAAGCGGAACCCAGACTTCTCGTAGAGAGCAGCATAGGCTGCGAGGTCTTCCTCGGCGAACCAAGAAGGTAAAGGAGTCGATAAGTCTGCCAAGTCCATGATCTCCTGATTCTCCTCAGCTATTGGAAGCTCGCTTCGAGAGAAGAGAATGTAGATGGTGCGGACGACTCTCTTGGCATCAAATCGACCGAAATCTGCCTCCGCTCGGCCTGGCTCCTGAAGTAGAACAGAGAGAGAGAGAGAGCAGAACAAGAGAATTTAAAATTCTAATGCGTTGATGAAGCATAGGTCGACGAGAATGGGCTCGATCTTCTGAATAATATGACATTACCCGCCACCTCGTTATGTAGAAACCCTTGGGGATGGTATCGAAGGAGAAGCCTGTGGGCATAAACGGAACTCCCAAGGTAATCACACCCGACACCCGATCTGGGTGATCGACGGCGAATTCGTACGCTGGTTTAAATCCAAAATCCTTCCCAACAATGAAAGCCTTTTCAACCCTCGAAGTTATCATCAATATTGAAAGTCAATGTCATGTAGTACCAATCCAAGAATTTTCGATACAAATAATATTTGGAGGAGAAAAAAAAATTGCAGAGAATTGAAACAGCCAGAAGGAAGAAGGAAGCCAATTGAAGGATCTAGCATTCTAGGGCTCATGAGGAGCGGTGAATCGGGTGAGTACTAGAACTGCGAAGAAACAACATCAGCCAGCAATGGAAGAATGGCACCTTGGGAATGGAGAGGGAGTCGAGGATGCCAAGGAGATCGGCGACGAGGTCCTCCCAGGTGGTGCTCTCTGGCTCTGGGGGCTGGTCGGAGAGGCCATAGCCACGAAGGTCGGGGGCAATAGCTCGGAATCCGGCTTCGGCAACGGCAATCATTTGATGCCTCCAGGAGTACCATATCTCTGGGAACCCATGGAGGAACACTACAGTCCCCAGTTCCTCTGCATCGACCGAAAAAACAGAGAGAATCGAGAATATAAAGAGCTGGCCATTGAAAGATTGATGAGAAAAGAGCAGGGTAATTTGTGAACAGAGGACTGACCTTTTCCTATGTGGGCTATGTGGAGGCGGAGGCCTCTGATGTTCAGATAAGAATGCTCTATCTTCTCCATTTCCTGCTGGAATTCCCGGTGGCTGGAGGAGAGGAGAAAGACTCGAGAGGACGAGATGATGATGAAATCTGGCGAGGAGCTTCAAGACCGAAAAAACTGACCCTTCTATAAATAAGAATTAAGATAAATGCTACCGTGCTTTTACCAACCGGTAAATCAAAATCCTTCCGTAGTAAATAAAAGCTGAGTATGCCCTTACCAATCTAAAAGCTGAGTTTTTTTAGTAAATAAATCAAAATCCTGTCCCCCTTTTTTTTTTGCCTCCCTTCTTTTCTATTTCCTAGTTTGCCCTCCATCCTATAGGCCTCGAGGACCATAAAGCAACCTGAATGGCTCTAAATAGGGTATCAAACACAAATAATAAAAAAGTAAGGCGAAACAGAATAGATCAGAAAGGCATTGAAGTACTATTGACCAAAATAGCAAAGAAAAAAAGTCTGCATACTGCCCCACCTAACCCAAGCTCTCCAATACTTGGATAGAAAATGGCAGCTCATCCACTTATATGCTTGCTCTATATAAAACTTGATTGCCATCATGCTGTGTCGACAAGGGACCCTCTAAAGGTCAATGCAGGAACTTCTATGCAATAAAGATATTGTCCGAAATACCCCGTCCTCCAACAAATGCCCTTTACTTAAGGATGATGAGATGAGGCATGACCCTCCTCAGTCCATACACCATGACCCTCCTCCCTCTATGACTATGTTGCTTCTTTGGATTGCTTAAATCCTGAGAATTACAGCCTGGTTTCAAACTTCCTTCGCGTCTCCTATGGTCCAGAGAAGCATTCGCTGACATTAAAAGAGCAGGTTTGCATCCACAAGCAAGCCTGTTTGTTGAGGTGGACTCATGATCTGCATTATGAGGGGATGAGGTCTAGGTGGTTAAACCTGAAGTTTTATGCTCACTGTAGATATTTCTTTTACTTCCTTTTGATCCAAGTAGAGGTGAGTAATTCACTGTGTGAACATTCCCTGATATACTGTCCTCTGTAACTTTAGGTTATCATGTCTGATCGTTCAGTTATCCTTATGAAGATTTTCAATTTGGCGTTTTCCCTCTTGTACAATAAAGTGACATTGGAATACATAGGATCACATTACCAACTTGCCTGGCTGTGCAATAATCACATAAAATTTACTTCAGTTACCAGGTCATGGTACACGGCACTATGAGCAACATCTCATAAAAAATTTGATTTCAGAGGAGCTATTCAGAAGACTGTCTTAATTTAGCGTGACTTCTTAGCCTGTTGTATTAGATTAATAATGATCATACTTGAGAATGAAGAACAGATTATTACTTAAATTCTCTTCAACTTATTGAAAACCATGTGAAATCCAGGCAAAACAATGGCGGGTGTTTTGTTACATACCGGGGACAGACACGGTGGTTGGTCCCTCTGCTATTTGCTAAAGAGCACCAGAAAAGCTCACATCACCAACATCGCCTCCTTGAGCCAGAAGTGTGTATGCTGGTTTTTTCCAAGAACCACCAGAAAGACAGGCTGACAAATCTTGAGATTGGAACTTGCGCACCTACAATAGAATTCCACTATTGGATCTATTAAAAGCCAAACATATGAAACACGAACACCAAAGGATGACCATTTTTATTGAATCTTGTCGATGCTTACACAATTTAAAAAATTGAATAGATCAAATACTCGTATCCAGTCTCCTGTGATATAGACTCGTACAGCATGGTTTAACCGTTTGTCACAAACTACAACGACTGCAACTGGAAAGTGTAGGGTGATTATGAATACCAGCATTGACCAGCAGCTCTACTGTGAACCCCTGGCTGTCTGCAACCCCCAAAATGGGTAATGAAGGGATAGTTCCATGGAGCAATACAGCAGAAAGCCTGTCAATCTGATGTCTTGTTCTGGCGCATACTGTGAGTTCGATTCTTTGGGCTGAAAATGCACATACCTCCAGCATAAGAAAATAGCCAAATATGCAAAAAATACTAAGCAGCTGATACGTGGATAAGTATATGCTCCAGTAGTGCATTACATCAAGATCTGAAGACTCTTGAAGTGCTCGTGTTAGCTCTTGTGCACAATGAGGGTTCTTGGCAAGTGCAAAGCAAAACCACCTCCACCAGCACCCACCAGCTTGTAGCCACAGCAGTGGGGTTAAGCAATGGTAAAGAGCTTGTCCGCAAACTCGTTTGCTGCAGAAAGGGTCCAACTCCTGATGTAGCCTCCAAGCCTCTAGCATTATATCACCCAATTCAGAGCTTCGCTCCCAATCTTTGCTAATTCTGCAAGGCTTAATGCAGGATATTAACAGATTGTCTCTACGGAGATACCGAGTTACCACCTTCTGCAATACTTGGTGAGCAAGCCTCACCAGCATGTTGGCCCAATGGTAAAGAGATTGTGATGGAAAGAAATAACGCGTAAAATTTTGCTGCTCAACCCAGTTTGATGAAAAATTATAAAGAATATTTCAAATATATGAGCTAGGTGACAATTATAAAGACCATAAAATGTCTATAAACCCATTTTCTTTTAGAAGAGTTAACTTATTACAGAGATGAATTTCAAGGTTATAGCTAGGAGAACCTACCAGATCAATCTATGGAAATCCATCCAATTAACACCAAATTACCAATTCATTGTTGCTCATAAAATATGTGTAATTAAGTCCAACCCAGATATACTTTGTCCTCAGACAATTCAATTTTTCTCCCGATCTACATTAAATGCAATGTAACACAAGAAAGTGATTTTGATAGGAGTGTTCAAACTAATTTGGACATGCACAAACTTGGAGGATGTGGATGGAGGTTTATATAAAACTTGTACTGTTGCTCCCCTCAAATTACTTTTAGAGCCTCCTTTACAAAGAGGCATCTACTTGCAGACACTAGAACATGACTGATCTATGAGGCCATGTTATCGTTAATTATATGTTTTTGATTGTGGCTGCGAATCAAATGAAGCTCATATTCTAAAACTCATCATCATTAGTACATATATAAACATAATGCAGATTGAAGCATATATGTATGTATTATTAAGCTACAATCCCAGCTCAGCCAATTCCTACACCGTAAAATATATGTTGGGCCATCTGATATGATAATTCATACCATTAATATGATTTACAAAATTGAAAATGCTAAAAGCCAAAATTCATAGATTATTTTTTTGTTGCATCAAGTCATGATGAGATTGACAAAAATTAATAACTACTTAATCTGATTTATAATTTAGAGGAATGACTATGACATTAATGCATATAGAAAATGAATAATAACGCAGATTTTTCAGCCAACATGAATCACAATACCATTGCTTTATTGGAATCATCCATTTGGTGTACACTTGATGCTTCGGCAACAAAGCTCCAACTATCTGGCTTCTCTTTCAAGGCAAAGCTTTCCCCTTCCAATTGGATTGGATGTGGAACCATATGTTACACATTTCACATTAAGTCGTAAGCTGTTGATGTGCATCAAAATTAATTCCTATATTAGCTATATTAGCCTTCAGATAGGTGCATGTTTCCATAGTTATCAATCAATTAGAGTATCACCTCAGAACCACCAATCCTGATGCACATCAACAGCCATTGTCATTGACTTTGCTGCGGAGAATGTACTCTAGCTCCAGTGTACATAGACAGAGAGAGGCTATCATGCGTTCAAACAGATCTGAGGGAATAACCTGTAGGATAAAATTTAAAGATGGGGACTGCAGAATAACTCCAAACCATTGGACATGAACTAAAAAATCTATTTTGCCCACAATGTTTTTAAGGCCCCTAACCAATGAATCATGTGGTCCCAAGATGGATGACACAAATAGAGCTAGTGCTCCAAAATGAGTTGTAAGCCATAAAATTAAGAACCCAAAACCACTGACTCTGATCTGGGCATCCTAAATCATATAAAAACCAAAATCAAACTTTTTAAATTGCTTTGAGTCCATAAATCAGAAAGTTGGGCAGATAAATGCAAAGGCAAGAATGCAATGCAAGAGGTCTTCAAAAGACAATTTTTGGCCTATCGGCATTTTGGATATTCTAGATCACTATCAATTGATTTCACTCAATGATATTCAAGCTTAAACTTAGCCTTGCGACAGTCTACCTCAATTTATGTTAGCATCCAATATCTTCTGCAATCTGCAGATTAATGAAACATATATTTGTGAACGGTTTTTGTGATTAGCTAGTACCAAAAACAAGCATCGGACATAAAGAATTAAGGCTTAGTTGAGTTGAATATTATATCTTTTACCAAATTAATATTCTGGTTAATAAAATCATATGCTGTAAAATAATTTTTTTATTATTATCAATATTAATTTTATCACTTTCTCGCAAAGTTGGCAAGAGTAACCGCATCCACTTTGTAAAAGACACACCTTCAAACCCTAATAAGCAACCAAATTTAATACCCTCAACCAAATACACCATAGATTTAAAAACCATAGAACCATGTCTTATTCACACCACCTAATTTTAGTTATCTAAAACTTGTTCTCACCAACACCAGCTACCAACTAAACTAAAACACCAGATCAGGCTATTTTTTTGAGAGTTAATTTAAAGTACGATATGCCATATCAAGTAAAATCAGAAAATATATACATCAACAGGCGAGATTATAATTCTTGTTTGTTTTCATAATAGATTCCCAAGTCCTCCCTCTCAGGAAAATTCATGGAAAGGCAGTAATTATAGAAGAACTCTGATTTCAAAGTATGGCCATTGTTTTACATCACAAAAAAAAAAAGGTATGGCCATTAATAAGCTATGACAGCAATACCTAAACCTGGGAAGCCAAAATACTTTGAAATTGAAAACTTCAGTAACACAAAAAAATATTCACAGAAAAAAGGTCACACTATTGTCGTTCAACTTTCCAAACGCCCCTTAATCTGGCAAACCTATACCATGGCAGTTCAAAAAGGATAAAGGGAATCAATAAGAATTCTATATATCCATTATCTAATTCTTTTGTGTGAGATGTTTTTTTGTCACCCAAACAGTGCTCACATTGAAAGCATGCACGCCACATCTAAGTAAATTTTTAAACAAAACTAGAACTTTGGCTGTCATTTTTTTTCCAGTGTAGGGGGGGACGGCAATGCAGGGTTGAGGGGGTGAGGTGACAAAATCATCAAATTACCTCATACCATTCGACAAGTTTACAAAGTTCACCATTCCTATGAATCAATCAACATTGCTCCAAAATTTTAATCATGAAGGCCAACACTGTAGCATTGATTTTCAAAAAATTGCAGTTATTAATACACAAAGTAACATCTTATCGCTTTGTAAGGAAACATACTCACAAAAGACTAGGTGCAAAAACATGTAGTCCAGCTCCAATGTGTTAATCCCCTGGTGCCGCCATATCAACAAAATTGCAGCATCATTTAGGTGGGGAAAGAAAAAAGGATTGTTATCTTCATAAAATCATATATATTTAGCATATACTTTCTCTGTTTCCTTCCTTCTGCTTAAACTATTTGGAACTGATTTCTATATAACTGAAAATACATAAAAAAGCAAAGAAGTTTAAGTATCATGAAAACAAGGGAAATACAATTCAACAAATTATTTGCCCTTATGACCAATAAAAAAAATGAAAACATCACAATCAGGGGAAATTGGATGTGTTGACCAAAAGCAAGCAATATTAAAATCCCACAGAACAATGAAGTTACCTAATGCTTAGGTCAAGCTCCTTATAACCCATCAGTTTTATCTTGTTTCAAACGATCGCGCATAATCAAAACCCTTCAATTGATGACAATGCCAATCCAATTCTCCTGCAACCTGCAACTTCAATTAAGAGAGGAAGTCTGTCAGAATAAAGCTTCGAGACTTGAGCATTGAATTATATGCATCCATAGCCCAAACCACATAATTCACACCAGAGAAAGAGTTGAAACAAATAAAGCCAACCATTATCACAGAATTGATAATTAATGCCAATTGGTGTTTCAGTTTGATAAATTTAACAGATCCACACAACCACAAGACTAACAAACAAGCTTCATTCAGGGTCATCTTTGATGATACTTCTTTGCCATTCAATGTCCAGATTTACTTTCTCAAAATAATGCCAAACTTCACCTTCATGGGTGGTCTTGTTTGACAGTTCAACATAATAGACAATCTGGACAATGAAATTACTGGATATTCTTCATTGCTAAAATATGTATACTACGTTAGCAATATTGCAGTAGCTACAATCATGACTAAAAAGCACTGTATCTTTAGATCATGATAGCAAATAAATGCTTTGCTGGTGCATTTCAATTTTTCACATGTCTGACAACAGCCGCTCCACCATTTATACCTTCTTCTACCTGGCCATAGACACCTAGAAGTCAGAAAAAAGAAAAAAAAAGTACAAGCAACTTTAGAGTTCTCAGACTGCCTAAAATCATATGGAGCTTCTTGATAAGCTTAATTTTATTTGTTGATTGCCGAACCATAATTCACAGAGTTTATCTTACATCCTTCAACGAACATGTTTGCCATGCGTTGCAGCAAAAGATTCAACAAATTTCAAACACATTACAATTAAGCAGATGGAAAATATATGATTCCATCCAGTGCAATGAATAAGTTCACATTTATGACCATAAAGCATCAAAATGATGTTACAAAGGAAGGAGGCAGGTGTAGAGAGGAAGTAGAGGTAAATGATGTGAGGGCATCTTCCTTATCTGACTGTCATTCACAAATTTATTCAGAGCATTTATATTGGTCAAACATAATATTCCAAAGCCAGATAAGACTCTTATGTACCCACCAATAAAACACTGAACTCAGGCAACATGCACTACCAAAATTCTCCAATAAACATTATAATAGCTTTTGCTGGCATGAGATTTTTTTTAATGAATTCAAAACTAATGGACATTTAGCTAGTACAAATCCCGAGACAAAGTCCCTCGCCACTCAAGCAGCGGAAACAGGATTAACCAAGCCCAAAAGAACGCAACTTCAAACATCTAAAAACCAGGAAAAGTATATTCTTATTAAGTTGACTAAAAAGTAACACAACCATTAGTAGATAATAACCAAATTTAGCACATGAAAATTTCGAGTAAAGCACAATTTTACAGTAATGAAGCCCAAAAGCTTAATTACCAGAGCAAAACAGTGCAAGTGCATTAAACTACCACAACATTCAAATCCATATGGAAGTCATCCAAGGCCAGTTTCTTTTTGGCCCTCAAGCCATTTTAAAAGTTCGCTAAAATGTGATTTGTGTTCTGTGCCAGAAGGAGGCTTCATTAGAATTGGGATATAACGTATATATTATAACAAGCAGCAAAATGTAGTACATTTTATTGCTTTCAGTGCAGTCCCTGATGTGATTCACAAAATACTAATTGGAGATGTTTAAAAATTATTATTAAGCCATAAATCTAGTGGTGATAATTTCAATAGGAACATATACATTTTTACCTTTAGATATTAAACTACTACACATCCCGCAGGAGAGAATTCACTTAAGCTTTATGGTCCAGGTCTAAGGCTCCGTTTGGCAGAGTTGTTGGCAGTAGAGCATTCGGAAGTAGAGCTTTTTGAAGTAGCGTTTTTATAAAAAGTTATTTGCTGTTTGGTAACTATATTTCTAAAGTGTTGTGAAAATTTAATATTTGTTTGGTAAGCAAACTGAAAAAGTACTTTTGGTATGATAAAATGACCATAAAGGATATTGCATAATATTATACGACAGAGCATAATAAAATATAATATATATTAATACATAAATATATGATATAGTATAATATTACTGTAATGTAATATAATATGTAATATAATATTATTATAATATAGTAATATAATATTGTATACTATAGCATAATAATAGAACATAATTTGATATTATATAACATCACATATCAATGTATTATGATATAATGTAATATAATATTATATTTATAGTATAATACAATAATAAAGATAAAAAAATATTATAATTATTATCATTATATATTGATATTTTATTAATATAATATTTTTAGGAACTAATTTTTAGGTTTCTTATTAGGACTCCCGCAGATTTTCTATAATATAAAAAAATAATTTTTGTAATTATAATATTTTATTATGTATATTTTGGTCCAAAAAGAAAAAATTGTATAAATCAAAATAACTTTCCAACACATGCTAAAAATACTTTTATGTAGAAGCTCCATTTTGGAGCTTTTCCCAAGAATCTATTTTAGCTTTCTGGCAAAGCTAAAATAGCTTTTCGATTTTTTATCAAACACTTCTATTCCATCCAAAAATACTTTTGGAGGGTTAGAAAGTACTTTCTGATTTACCAAAAGCTCTGCCAAATGGAGCCTAAGATCGTTCCACTTCAGCTCTTATGGAAGCTCCCTTTATGATAGGAAGCTTTTTTTTCACTTGATCTGGTATAAATTACTCCTTGCTGCAGCATATGGTCTCTGACGATTGATTAATTTTGAATTAAAAAGAAAAAGACTGGTTGGTAATAATTTCTGTGGTTTACTTTAAAGTTTCATGTTCCATCTACAGACAATAAAGTCATCAAATAACATTATTATCTTTCTTTAACCTTTTGTATAGTTTCAGTGATAATATAGAAAGATGTTTAGTTAATTAAAATGATACTTAAAATTCACCATGTAGGTGACATTATCCTTTCCTGCAGATACTAAATCATCATCACATGCAATTCCCTTATTTTCGTATATCTTTTACAACCTCATCTAGTTTGTCCGGAACTCTCCGTCTCATACCATCCATTTAAAATCGAAATTTATGAATATGATTTTCCTACTTATCGGTAGTATAATCATGTCCTCAAATACTTTATGAAGTATGTTGAATAAAAAATTCATGGATCTGCATAAAAGCAGATATATCACACTCCATTCTGCATGATGAAATTTTACCAACTCTTGCCTATGGTGATTTTGAAACTTGTTTAGACTGCATCAAAGGAAAGCAGACTAACAAGTTTAAGAAAGGTGCCATAAGAAGCACAAATTTATTGGATCTTATACATACAGATATATGTGGGCCATTTTTGACCCCATGTTTTACTGGTCATAAATATTTTATCACCTTTATTGATGATTACTCACGCTATGGGTATCTCTACTTGCTGCACGATAAGGCTGAGGCATTAAATGCATTTAAGCTTTTCAAGACAGAGGTAGAGTTACAACTTGATAAAAAGATTAAAGTTGTGAGATCAGATAGAGGTGGTGAATACTACGGTAGGTATACTGAAACAGGACAACATTTAGGTCCATTTGCTCGATTTCTTCAAGAGCAAGGTATAGTTGCACAATACACTATGCCTGGTACTCCTGATCAAAATGGAATAGCGGAAAGAAGAAACCGAACATTAATGGAGATGGTAAGAAGTATGATTAGTCACTCAAATCTCCCAATTTCTCTGTGGGGTGATGCCTTAAAAACCGCTGCGTATATTCTAAACAGGGTTCCTACTAAAGCTGTCCCAAAAACACCCTATGAAGTTTGGACAGGTAGGAAACCTAGTTTGAGACATCTACACATTTGGGGGTGTCAAGCTGAGGCAAGGGTGTACAACCCACAAGAGAAAAAGTTGGACTTTAGAACCATTAGTTGTTATTTTATTGGTTATCCAGAAAAGTCCAAGGGATACAGATTTTATTGTCCTAATCATACTTTGAGGATTGTGGAGACAAGAAATGCTAGATTCCTTGAAAATGACCAAATCAGTGGGAGTATAAAACCTCAAGAAATTAATTTTGAGGAAAAGCAAACTCCGTATGGTGTGCAAGATTCAAATAAGCAGCCAATGATTCCTCTACCTATCATTGATAATGATTTGGAGGAGGATGAGTCTACTTTTAATGTTCCACTTAAATCTGTGCCAGTTATCACTGAGAATGTTGCTCCTCCACCTATAGAACCAGTGGATCACGAAGCAACTTTAAGAAGGTCATCAAGGGTAAGGAGATCTCCAATTCCACCAGATTATATAGTATACCTTCAAGAAAGCGATTATGACATAGGGAATATAGATGATCCAATAAATTTCTCACAAGCCATAAATTCAGTAAATTCCTCCAAATAGCTGGATGCTATGAAAGATGAGATAGATTCTATGGCTAAAAATAATGTTTGGAATTTAGTTGAACTACCTCCTGGAGCTACTGCAGTACGCTGCAAATGGGTTTTTAAAACCAAAAGAGACTCCAAAGGCAAGGTAGAGCGACATAAGGCCAGACTTGTTGCCAAAGGATTTACTCAAAAGGAGGGTATTGATTATCATGAGACCTTCTCTCCAGTTTCAAAGAAGGATTCTTTAAGGATAATTATGGCTTTGGTGGCTCATTTTGACTTAGAGCTGCACCAAATGGATGTGAGAACTGCATTTCTTAATGGAGATTTAGAGGAAGAAGTTTATATGAAACAACCTGAAGGTTTTGTTTCAGAAGGTCAGAGTCAAAAAGTTTGCAAGCTAAATAAGTCTATATATGGACTCAAGCAATCATCCCGACAATGGTATCTTAAGTTCAATAACGTCATTTCTACATTTGGCTTTGTAGAAAACGTTGTTGATAGATGTATTTATCTTAAGATCAGTGGGAGTCGATTTATTTTTCTAGTCCTATATGTAGATGACATTTTGCTTGCTAGTAGTGATTTGGCATTGCTTAGGGAGACTAAGCAATTTCTCTCCAGTAATTTTGATATGAAGGATATGGGTGAAGCCTCATATGTCATCGGCATTGAGGTTCATAGAGATAGATCTAAGGGAAAAGTTTGTCTATCTCAAAAAGCCTACATTAAGAAAATGTTGGAGAGATTTGGTATGGAAAATTCCAAACCAAGCCCAGTGTCTATTACTAAAGGTGAAAAGTTGAGCCAATCACAATCTCCGAGGAATGAAATTGAAAGGGAGCATATGAAAGCATTTTCATATGCTTCACTAATTGGGACTTTAATGTATGCTCAAGTCTGTACCAGACCTGATATAGCATATGTTGTGGGATTACTGGGGAGATTTCAAGCTAATCCAGGAATGGAACATTGGAGAGCTGCAAAGAAAGTATTGAGATATCTTCAAGGAACTCAAAATCATATGCTCACATACAACAAATCCGATCTTTTGGAGATAGTTGGATACTCAGACTCAGACTTTGCAGGATGTCCAGATAGTAGAAAATCAACATCAGGTTATATCTTTCTACTAGCTGGTGGTGCAGTCTCGTGGAAGAGTTCGAAGCAAAAGATGACAGCTGCTTCAACAATGGAGGCTGAGTTATTAACATGCTATGATGCAGTTACACAGGCTATTTGGTTGAGGAACTTTATCGCAGGCCTACAGATCGTGGACACTATTTCAAGGCCCATAAAGTTATATTGTGATAATTTAGCAGCAGTTTCCTCAATAAAGAATAACAAGATATCCAATGGAAATAAGCACATGGAGGTGAAATATCTTGTTATAAAAGAAAAATGTGATGATCATAAAGTTTCAGTTCAATACATCAATACTGTGCTTATGTTGGCAGATCCTTTGACCAAAGCAATAACCCCGGGATTGCATAAGGAGCATGTCAGTCAAATGGGCCTTTTCTGTATAAATTAATTAATGTATTATTGTGCACATTTCAGATGGTTGTAAATCACATTTATTATATTTTCTGCTTTAATGAATTCATGTGGTTTATGCATATTATGGTAGCAGAAATGGTGACCAAAGAATGGATTTTATGAGAAGTTCATTCATAGGGGTTTGGTTATGATGGTTTAGTAATATAGAGATCATGGAAGGTTATACGCCGATCAAATAGGTGTTATTTCCGCCATGGTTCGTATTATTATTCTCAAAGTAATCAAACATAAAGTTTGCCCAAATTGATATCAGGATAGAAAGAACACGCGTATAAAGATTATAACATTCAAGTGCTAAGGATATTTCACTTGTCAATATGGTCCAAGTGGGAGAATGTTGGGATCTCGTCAAGTTGTGGCCCACATTGACAAATGGCGTCAATATGGTCCAAGTGGGAGAATGTTGGATCCCGTTTTAATTAAACCCTGATCTCGTTTAATTAGAACCCACGTTTGACAAGTGTCCCTTGAATTTCGTAAATCCTGATCATCACAAGGGCATTAAGGTAATTGCACGGCAGTGAAAGGTTGCCTTGATGGGGGGTGACTCTTCACGTGTGTAACTAATCACGGCGTTTGGTCCCTGGAGAGGGCTATAAATAGCCTGTCAGACCCCTTCTCTTATACATGCATTAAGAGCTCTCTCTCCAGAAGATTTCTCGCTAATCTCTTTTCAATCAGAGCAAATCTAGGTTGACCGCGGCTGGGCACGCATCTCAGAGTCCAATTAAAGATGGATTTAGCGAATCAAGGTATGATTTATAATTCATTAAGTTAATCATTCCATCAATGGTATCAGAGCGGATGGATTTGATTCCAAAATAAATCATACCTATTTGATTTATTAGTTTAACCTGCTTGAGAACCCGATGTTATTTAAACATCGGAACGAATTTTGGCTAGCCGATGTGGGACTAAACTCTTATCTCTGAATCAGAAGTTTTTCCCATATTCCTTAAAGCAATGAATTTTCTTCATTTGGGCGATGTGGGACTAAACTCTTCCCATCTTTCCCCTTCTTCCATTTTTCTCAAGAAAAATAAGGAAGGGAGAGCCGCTGCCATGGCCGCCGCTGCGGCGGGTCTCGGTCGCGGCCCTCCCCGTCCAACTGGTGGCCAACAGGGCCACTGTCCAGCAGCCCGACTCCCCGGCTGCCGCTGCGACCCGCCCCCCGGCAAGCCGGCAGCGGCTGCAACCCGCCGTGGCTGCCATGGCCACCGCGGGCGAAGAAGAAAAAAAAAAAATCGGCCGCCATGGCCTGCGGCCCGCCGCTAAGCGGCCCCGGCCACTGCCAGCGGCGCCAGCCGCGCCACCCACGGCGCCCGCAGCACGGCCTTCGGCCGACGCCCCTGCGGCCCGCGACCGCGGGCTGCGGCCGCACCCCGCGGCCGAACCCCGGCCTCCGGCCCCGCCTTGTGGCCGCCCCGCGGCCTGCGGCCATGTCTACGGCCGGCGGCGGCGGTTGCGCCGCTGTCGTTTAGGAGAGAAGGGGCCACTGGTTTTGGCCCCCTTCTCTTTTCGTTTGGGGAAGAAGATGAATAGTGTTGGGTTTCGGGTTTCGGGTTTTCTAAACCCGCAATCCGAATCCGGTTAATTAATTAAAAAAAAAAGGTGAAGGGATTAACAGGTTCCGGGTTATTGGGTTTCGACCCGCAACCCGCAACCCGAATCCTTTTGACTAAACTGTGAGTTTTGCAAAGAAACCCCTGACAATATGTTAATCTGAACAAGGGAATTCCGAAATTCATCTATGGTCCCCAGCCGAAAGTTAAATTACAGAAAGGTGCTAAAGTATATTTATTTGATCCCTGTACTTAGGATTCATTACAGAACGGTACACTGATTATTACATATTGGTCTCCGTAATGAATTTATTACATAAATGATCAATTTATATGCTTTCTTATGATGATACATGATTGTTTAAATTATTCATATTTTTCATGATAAAAGGATGATATATCGGTAGTATAATCATTTATCGGTAGTATAAAAGGATGATCAATTTATATGCTTTCTTAGGATTCCTACTTATCGGTAGTATAATCATGTCCTCAAATACTTTATGAAGTATGTTGAATAAAAAATTCATGGATCTGCATAAAAGCAGATATATCACACTCCATTGTGTATGCAAAGCTACTGTGGGTTTATCCCTTCTCCAGAAAACTAACATTTGATTGAAGTAAAAAATTACCATGTTTTCTCCATTTAGTCTTGCAGGAACAAAGGAAACCTCTGAGACCCACATCAGGCACACGTGCTAGCATGAAGTGAAACAATATTCAGGAATCACCCGAAACTGCTAAGTGCTAACTGAAAATCCAACTTGCAACTCAAAATTAATCATCTTTCAGAATCTTTTGAAAATAAATAAACATCAATAAAGATTGCCAACCAGTGAAAAATGAGAAATGAAGCAACAGACAAATGCCAGAGGGATAGGAGATTTAGTTACCTGAAACCTATAGAATATGAAAGGCAAGGCCTCGAAGTGACAAGCTACTGTCTTCTCATATCAAACGTTCAGCAGGCTCATGATGTTTGAATCACACAATGAACCACATTTTTTCATCCATATCAGAATCTTTATGTTCCTAGTTCCAATCAACCTGGAGCCTGTTGCAACAGGAATTCTGTAAGAGGCATTTCAGAATAGTGAAAATGGAATAGCAAACAATCTAGTAGATACAACCTTATGATTCAATAATCCCTTTAAAGGAATAATGATTATTCCAAAATAATCCTTTCAAAATAGTGGAGGGAAAAAAAGCCAAGAATGGACACTAATGATGATCAGTTTCAAATGATCATCAATAAACTAAGTTAAAATATTCTTTTGCAAACAAGATCTGCTAAAGCCATAGAATCAGTGAGCAGATAATTACCAGAACTTTGTTTTCTATTTTGTGCAATTTGGTCTCCAACTCTCGAGCAGCTTCATCCATGCCCAAAGCATTATATGCTTGAATCATTGCTGCGAAAGTGATGCTATCAGGTTTGCAATTCTTTTCCTTCATAAGCAAGAACATTTCTTCCATTATTTTCACCTCTCCAGACTGACCATATGCACTGATTACACAGTTGAAAAAAGGTGTATCCAAGACAACATCAGTGTTCTCTGTTTGCCTGATAACTGCAGGAACCTTATCTAGAAGCCCAGCTTTGCGATATCCATTGATGACTGAGCAGTAAGTGATGGAATTAGGCTTAACTCCTTGAATCTTCATCAACCGGAAAAAGTATTCCATTTTCTCAATGTTCCCTACCCTCCCAAAACATTCTATTACTAAATTGAAAGTGACCGCATCAGGAGGGAAAAACCGTTTCTTCATAAATTTCATAACTACCCACATCTTTTCATGCATGCCAGCTTTACCATATGATTTGATCAAGATATTAAATGTCTGTACATCAGGTTCAATGCCCATGTGCTGGAACTCCTCATAGCAGCTTTCCATTTTGTCAATTCTTCCGCTGTTGCCATAAGCCCAGATAATAGAGTTCATTGTAAATATATCTGGCAAACAATTTCCACTTTCAAGCATCTCATATAGGTAATTCTCCATTTCTTCAAGCATCCCAGCTTTACCATACCCATTGATGATTGTATTGTACGTAACAATGCTGCATTCAATGCGCAGATAAGACATTTCAGCAAGCAATGCAGGAATCTGATCAAAGTGGCGCAATTTACTACAGCAATCGATAAGGACTGTATAAGTGTATGCATCTGGTTTGCAATCAGAAATGGTTTTCATCTCATCAATAGTATGGATTGCCTGGTCTATGAGACCACTGTGGCCATATGCACCTACAAGTGATGTGTAAACATCCACTGTTGGTCTGAGCCCCTCGGAAAGCATGACACGAAAGAGCAAGGTTGCATGCTCAGGCTGTTTACACTTTCCAAGCATTGTCAAAAGCTTTGCGTAGGTTTGAGATTTTGGTTCATACCAATGTTGTTTACGAAGCAATCCAAAGATCTATAATAAAAGAACCATAATTATTATGTCAGAAATATTGAATGGGAAGAAAAGGAGCAAAAAGCAGAGGACATCGTAGTTCTCATGCCCATAGCGCACATTATCATGGTGAGCTTAGGT